>NW_028276903.1:197500-200000 GCF_965620075.1 Prunus avium
GAGTGTAGGCGAGGCTAAGGATGGCTTGCCTCGCCTTGCCTTGGCATGCCGTGCCCATGATGTGGCCTTGACCAAGCCATTCAAGCCATGCGTTGCCTTCGCCTTGGCATGCCGTGGCCTTGCCTCGCCATGCGATGCATTCCGACAAAGTGACGCGAAGCGGAAGCCTATCATGGCGTAAAAATGTCGACAAAATTTTTCGACATTTGAATAATGGGGTTTGACAAGGTTTGAAAAATTCAATACAAATGGTAGGCTTGAATGTCGACAAAGTGACGCGAAGCGGAAGCCTACCACGGCGTAAAAATGTCGACAGAATTTTTCGGACCTTGTCCTGCCATGGGCTGCGCGCAGCATGCCGGCAGCCTGTGCGCAGCGTGGGCACAGCATGTCGGCAGCGTGCGCGCTGCTGAGACTGTCGACAGAAATTTTCGAAACTTGTCCTGCCATGCGCGCGCGCAGCGTGCGCACAGCATGCCGGCAGCGTGCGCGCACCATGCCGGCAGCGTGCGCGCAGCTTGCGCGCAGCGTGCTGATTCTGTCGACAGTGAGGCTAGCGAAACTTGTCCTGCCATGGCGTGCGCGCAGCCTGTGCGCGCAGCTTGCGCATCTGTCGACAGTGAGGCTAGCGAACTTGTCCTGCCATGGCATGCGCTGTGCGCAGCCTGTGCGCAGCGTGCGCGCAGCTTGCGCATCTGTCGACAGTGAGGCTAGCGAAACTTGTCCTGCCATGGCATGCGCGCAGCCTGCGCACAACATGCGCACAGGCTGTGCGCAGCGTGCGCGGAGCTTGCGCGCAGCTTGCGCGCAGCTTGCGCATCTGTCGACAGTGAGGCTAGCGAAACTTGTCCTGCCATGGCATGCGCGCAGCGTGCGCGCAGTCTGTGCGCAGCGTGCGCGCAGCCTGTGCGCAGCGTGCGCGCAGCCTGTGCGCAGCGTGCGCGCAGCCTGTGCGCAGCGTGCGCGCAGCCTGTGCGCAGCGTGCGCGCAGCCTGTGCGCAGCGTGCGCGCAGCTTGCGCATCTGTCGACAGTGAGGCTAGCGAAACTTGTCCTGCCATGGCATGCGCGCAGTCTGCGCGCAGCATGCGCGCAGCATGTGCGCAGCATGCCGGCAGCATGGTTCCAGGTTTTTTCAAATGTCGACAGAATTTTTCAAATCTTGTCAAACCCCGTTTTTATTGAAATTTCCTCGCACAATAAGCTCCCCATAAGTAGTCTATGATTTTTAGGACCTTCTCCAACTTACAAAACTAAAAAATTCCTCCCGGATTTGTTTTAATGATTTTTTCAATTTTACGACTTCTAAAAATAATAAAAAATACTTCCCGACTTCAAAAATTTATGAAACTTTTTCCCATCATAGATTGCATGTTTCTTAGTATCCCTGCAAAAAATCACGTCCAAATACCTTGTATTGAATTATTTAGAGCCCATTATGACTCCTCGCGCATAGGTGATGTCTCTTCCTGTCAAAGGGCTAAATGCATAAAATGCTATATAGGGGGGTGTGTGTTGCCTGCATATGCATGGCAGCCCATGCCTTCCTAGCTGCAGCCCCCTTCCCCCACGCCACACCCATGTCATGTTGCCTCGATATGTTGCCTCGGTATTATGGGTTTGGTGTCGGGGTCGGGGGGCTGCCACCCATGGCGGTGGTGGCCGGAATCCGGCCTCCGCCACCACGCCGCCGCCATGGGTGAGGGAGGAAAAAAAAGGCGTGGAAAGTTGCGAAATGGGGTTGTCTAGGCTTTTTTTTGGCATGGGAGAGCATGGAGTGCTAGGAACTCCTTCTCAAATGCACGGGCATGTCGACCACAACCTCATTTCGCAACAACAACCACCCGTGTGGGGTGGCGGTGGGTGGATAGTCGCGGATTGGGGCTTGCCAAGCCAATGTTTTCAAAAAATTTCATCAAAATTAAAAACAAATGTTTTGTTGCCTTCGGATTTGTGGGCGAGCGGCGAGTCGGAGTGGAGCCGGTAAAGTTTAACCTCGGTGTGCACGGTTGTTTTTAGAAACTCAATCCAATGCCGGGGACGTTGAAAGTGACGCTCTTATGAGTTGCAAACCCGCAAGATTTAAAGAACCTTTTCAAAACAATTTCAAACCAACAAGATTTAAAAACAGAAATTTTCATCAAAATGAAAAACAAATGTTTTGTTGCCTTCGGACTAGTGGGCGAGCGGCGAGTCGGAGTGGAGCCGGTAAAGTTTAACCTCGGTGTGCACGGTTGTTTTTAGAAACTCAATCCAATGCCGGGGACGTTGAAAGTGACGCTCTTATGAGTTGCAAACCCACTAGATTTAAAGAACCTTTTCAAAACAATTTCAAACCAACAAAATTAAAAACAAATGTTTCGTTGCAAACAAATTGTGGGCGAGCGGCGAGTCGGAGTGGAGCCGGTAAAGTTTAACCTCGGTGTGCACGGTTGTTTTTAGAAACTCAATCCAATACCGGGGACGTTGAAAGTGACGCTCTTATGAGTTGCAAACCCACAA
>NW_028276904.1:20000-22500 GCF_965620075.1 Prunus avium
CTTACCTTGGAATTGCTCATCATCCAATGCATTCCGAGAAAGTGAGTGTAGGCGAGGCTAAGGATGGCTTGCCTTGCCTTGCCTTGCATTGGCATGCCATGCCCAAGTTGTGGCCTACACCAAGCCATTCAAGCCATGCGTTGCCTTACCTTGGAATTGCTCATCATCCAATGCATTCCGAGAAAGTGAGTGTAGGCGAGGCTAAGGATGGCTTGCCTCGCCTTGCCTTGGCATGCCGTGCCCATGATGTGGCCTTGACCAAGCCATTCAAGCCATGCGTTGCCTTCGCCTTGGCATGCCGTGGCCTTGCCTCGCCATGCGATGCATTCCGACAAAGTGACGCGAAGCGGAAGCCTATCATGGCGTAAAAATGTCGACAAAATTTTTCGACATTTGAATAATGGGGTTTGACAAGGTTTGAAAAATTCAATACAAATGGTAGGCTTGAATGTCGACAAAGTGACGCGAAGCGGAAGCCTACCACGGCGTAAAAATGTCGACAGAATTTTTCGGACCTTGTCCTGCCATGGGCTGCGCGCAGCATGCCGGCAGCCTGTGCGCAGCGTGCGCACAGCATGTCGGCAGCGTGCGCGCTGCTGAGACTGTCGACAGAAATTTTCGAAACTTGTCCTGCCATGCGCGCGCGCAGCGTGCGCACAGCATGCCGGCAGCGTGCGCGCACCATGCCGGCAGCGTGCGCGCACCATGCCGGCAGCGTGCGCGCAGCTTGCGCGCAGCGTGCTGATTCTGTCGACAGTGAGGCTAGCGAAACTTGTCCTGCCATGGCGTGCGCGCAGCCTGTGCGCGCAGCTTGCGCATCTGTCGACAGTGAGGCTAGCGAACTTGTCCTGCCATGGCATGCGCTGTGCGCAGCCTGTGCGCAGCGTGCACGCAGCTTGCGCATCTGTCGACAGTGAGGCTAGCGAAACTTGTCCTGCCATGGCATGCGCGGCGCCTGCGCGCAGCCTGCGCGCAGCATGCGCACAACATGCGCACAGGCTGTGCGCAGCGTGCGCGGAGCTTGCGCGCAGCTTGCGCATCTGTCGACAGTGAGGCTAGCGAAACTTGTCCTGCCATGGCATGCGCGCAGCGTTGGCGCAGTCTGTGCGCAGCATGCGCGCAGCCTGTGCGCAGCGTGCGCGCAGCTTGCGCATCTGTAGACAGTGAGGCTAGCAAAACTTGTCCTGCCATGGCATGCGCGCAGTCTGCGCGCAGCATGCGCGCAGCATGTGCGCAGCATGCCGGCAGCATGGTTCCAGGTTTTTTCAAATGTCGACAGAATTTTTCAAATCTTGTCAAACCCCGTTTTTATTGAAATTTCCTCGCACAATAAGCTCCCCATAAGTAGTCTATGATTTTTAGGACCTTCTCCAACTTACAAAACTAAAAAATTCCTCCCGGATTTGTTTTAATGATTTTTTCAATTTTACGACTTCTAAAACTAATAAAAAATACTTCCCGACTTCAAAAATTTATGAAACTTTTTCCCATCATAGATTGCATGTTTCTTAGTATCCCTGCAAAAAATCACGTCCAAATACCTTGTATTGAATTATTTAGAGCCCATTATGACTCCTCGCGCATAGGTGATGTCTCTTCCTGTCAAAGGGCTAAATGCATAAAATGCTATATAGGGGGGTGTGTGTTGCCTGCATATGCATGGCAGCCCATGCCTTCCTAGCTGCAGCCCCCTTCCCCCACGCCACACCCATGTCATGTTGCCTCGATATGTTGCCTCGGTATTATGGGTTTGGTGTCGGGGTCGGGGGGCTGCCACCCATGGCGGTGGTGGCCGGAATCCGGCCGCCGCCACCACGCCGCCGCCATGGGTGAGGGAGGAAAAAAAAGGCGTGGAAAGTTGCGAAATGGGGTTGTCTAGGCTATTTTTTGGCATGGGAGAGCATGGAGTGCTAGGAACTCCTTCTCAAATGCACGGGCATGTCGACCACAACCTCATTTCGCAACAACAACCACCCGTGTGGGGTGGCGGTGGGTGGATAGTCGCGGATTGGGGCTTGCCAAGCCAATGTTTTCAAAAAATTTCATCAAAATTAAAAACAAATGTTTTGTTGCCTTCGGATTTGTGGGCGAGCGGCGAGTCGGAGTGGAGCCGGTAAAGTTTAACCTCGGTGTGCACGGTTGTTTTTAGAAACTCAATCCAATGCCGGGGACGTTGAAAGTGACGCTCTTATGAGTTGCAAACCCGCAAGATTTAAAGAACCTTTTCAAAACAATTTCAAACCAACAAGATTTAAAAACAGAAATTTTCATCAAAATGAAAAACAAATGTTTTGTTGCCTTCGGACTAGTGGGCGAGCGGCGAGTCGGAGTGGAGCCGGTAAAGTTTAACCTCGGTGTGCACGGTTGTTTTTAGAAACTCAATCCAATGCCGGGGACGTTGAAAGTGACGCTCTTATGAGTTGCAAACCCACTAGATTTAAAGAACCTTTTCAAAACAATTTCAAACCAACAAAATTAAAAACAAATGTTTCGTTGCAAA
>NW_028276904.1:42500-45000 GCF_965620075.1 Prunus avium
CGAAGCGGAAGCCTATCATGGCGTAAAAATGTCGACAAAATTTTTCGACATTTGAATAATGGGGTTTGACAAGGTTTGAAAAATTCAATACAAATGGTAGGCTTGAATGTCGACAAAGTGACGCGAAGCGGAAGCCTACCACGGCGTAAAAATGTCGACAGAATTTTTCGGACCTTGTCCTGCCATGGGCTGCGCGCAGCATGCCGGCAGCCTGTGCGCAGCGTGCGCACAGCATGTCGGCAGCGTGCGCGCTGCTGAGACTGTCGACAGAAATTTTCGAAACTTGTCCTGCCATGCGCGCGCGCAGCGTGCGCACAGCATGCCGGCAGCGTGCGCGCACCATGCCGGCAGCGTGCGCGCACCATGCCGGCAGCGTGCGCGCAGCTTGCGCGCAGCGTGCTGATTCTGTCGACAGTGAGGCTAGCGAAACTTGTCCTGCCATGGCGTGCGCGCAGCCTGTGCGCGCAGCTTGCGCATCTGTCGACAGTGAGGCTAGCGAACTTGTCCTGCCATGGCATGCGCTGTGCGCAGCCTGTGCGCAGCGTGCACGCAGCTTGCGCATCTGTCGACAGTGAGGCTAGCGAAACTTGTCCTGCCATGGCATGCGCGGCGCCTGCGCGCAGCCTGCGCGCAGCATGCGCACAACATGCGCACAGGCTGTGCGCAGCGTGCGCGGAGCTTGCGCGCAGCTTGCGCATCTGTCGACAGTGAGGCTAGCGAAACTTGTCCTGCCATGGCATGCGCGCAGCGTGCGCGCAGTCTGTGCGCAGCATGCGCGCAGCCTGTGCGCAGCGTGCGCGCAGCTTGCGCATCTGTAGACAGTGAGGCTAGCAAAACTTGTCCTGCCATGGCATGCGCGCAGTCTGCGCGCAGCATGCGCGCAGCATGTGCGCAGCATGCCGGCAGCATGGTTCCAGGTTTTTTCAAATGTCGACAGAATTTTTCAAATCTTGTCAAACCCCGTTTTTATTGAAATTTCCTCGCACAATAAGCTCCCCATAAGTAGTCTATGATTTTTAGGACCTTCTCCAACTTACAAAACTAAAAAATTCCTCCCGGATTTGTTTTAATGATTTTTTCAATTTTACGACTTCTAAAACTAATAAAAAATACTTCCCGACTTCAAAAATTTATGAAACTTTTTCCCATCATAGATTGCATGTTTCTTAGTATCCCTGCAAAAAATCACGTCCAAATACCTTGTATTGAATTATTTAGAGCCCATTATGACTCCTCGCGCATAGGTGATGTCTCTTCCTGTCAAAGGGCTAAATGCATAAAATGCTATATAGGGGGGTGTGTGTTGCCTGCATATGCATGGCAGCCCATGCCTTCCTAGCTGCAGCCCCCTTCCCCCACGCCACACCCATGTCATGTTGCCTCGATATGTTGCCTCGGTATTATGGGTTTGGTGTCGGGGTCGGGGGGCTGCCACCCATGGCGGTGGTGGCCGGAATCCGGCCGCCGCCACCACGCCGCCGCCATGGGTGAGGGAGGAAAAAAAAGGCGTGGAAAGTTGCGAAATGGGGTTGTCTAGGCTATTTTTTGGCATGGGAGAGCATGGAGTGCTAGGAACTCCTTCTCAAATGCACGGGCATGTCGACCACAACCTCATTTCGCAACAACAACCACCCGTGTGGGGTGGCGGTGGGTGGATAGTCGCGGATTGGGGCTTGCCAAGCCAATGTTTTCAAAAAATTTCATCAAAATTAAAAACAAATGTTTTGTTGCCTTCGGATTTGTGGGCGAGCGGCGAGTCGGAGTGGAGCCGGTAAAGTTTAACCTCGGTGTGCACGGTTGTTTTTAGAAACTCAATCCAATGCCGGGGACGTTGAAAGTGACGCTCTTATGAGTTGCAAACCCGCAAGATTTAAAGAACCTTTTCAAAACAATTTCAAACCAACAAGATTTAAAAACAGAAATTTTCATCAAAATGAAAAACAAATGTTTTGTTGCCTTCGGACTAGTGGGCGAGCGGCGAGTCGGAGTGGAGCCGGTAAAGTTTAACCTCGGTGTGCACGGTTGTTTTTAGAAACTCAATCCAATGCCGGGGACGTTGAAAGTGACGCTCTTATGAGTTGCAAACCCACTAGATTTAAAGAACCTTTTCAAAACAATTTCAAACCAACAAAATTAAAAACAAATGTTTCGTTGCAAACAAATTGTGGGCGAGCGGCGAGTCGGAGTGGAGCCGGTAAAGTTTAACCTCGGTGTGCACGGTTGTTTTTAGAAACTCAATCCAATACCGGGGACGTTGAAAGTGACGCTCTTATGAGTTGCAAACCCACAAGATTTTAAAAACTTTTTGAAAATGTTTCTTCTAAATGACACATTTTGATCCTTGGCAAGTGCTCAATCCGTAACTATCCAATCACCGCCACACCACACCGGTCGGGAGTGTGTGAATGGTGTGCTTCCCGGGGTTGGCATAGATAATCTTTCGCATCGACAATCTTTTGCATGCGAGGGAATGTCTATGCCAACCCCGGGAAGCACACCA
>NW_028276904.1:65000-67500 GCF_965620075.1 Prunus avium
TGCCGGCAGCGTGCGCGCACCATGCCGGCAGCGTGCGCGCAGCTTGCGCGCAGCGTGCTGATTCTGTCGACAGTGAGGCTAGCGAAACTTGTCCTGCCATGGCGTGCGCGCAGCCTGTGCGCGCAGCTTGCGCATCTGTCGACAGTGAGGCTAGCGAACTTGTCCTGCCATGGCATGCGCTGTGCGCAGCCTGTGCGCAGCGTGCACGCAGCTTGCGCATCTGTCGACAGTGAGGCTAGCGAAACTTGTCCTGCCATGGCATGCGCGGCGCCTGCGCGCAGCCTGCGCGCAGCATGCGCACAACATGCGCACAGGCTGTGCGCAGCGTGCGCGGAGCTTGCGCGCAGCTTGCGCATCTGTCGACAGTGAGGCTAGCGAAACTTGTCCTGCCATGGCATGCGCGCAGCGTGCGCGCAGTCTGTGCGCAGCATGCGCGCAGCCTGTGCGCAGCGTGCGCGCAGCTTGCGCATCTGTAGACAGTGAGGCTAGCAAAACTTGTCCTGCCATGGCATGCGCGCAGTCTGCGCGCAGCATGCGCGCAGCATGTGCGCAGCATGCCGGCAGCATGGTTCCAGGTTTTTTCAAATGTCGACAGAATTTTTCAAATCTTGTCAAACCCCGTTTTTATTGAAATTTCCTCGCACAATAAGCTCCCCATAAGTAGTCTATGATTTTTAGGACCTTCTCCAACTTACAAAACTAAAAAATTCCTCCCGGATTTGTTTTAATGATTTTTTCAATTTTACGACTTCTAAAACTAATAAAAAATACTTCCCGACTTCAAAAATTTATGAAACTTTTTCCCATCATAGATTGCATGTTTCTTAGTATCCCTGCAAAAAATCACGTCCAAATACCTTGTATTGAATTATTTAGAGCCCATTATGACTCCTCGCGCATAGGTGATGTCTCTTCCTGTCAAAGGGCTAAATGCATAAAATGCTATATAGGGGGGTGTGTGTTGCCTGCATATGCATGGCAGCCCATGCCTTCCTAGCTGCAGCCCCCTTCCCCCACGCCACACCCATGTCATGTTGCCTCGATATGTTGCCTCGGTATTATGGGTTTGGTGTCGGGGTCGGGGGGCTGCCACCCATGGCGGTGGTGGCCGGAATCCGGCCGCCGCCACCACGCCGCCGCCATGGGTGAGGGAGGAAAAAAAAGGCGTGGAAAGTTGCGAAATGGGGTTGTCTAGGCTATTTTTTGGCATGGGAGAGCATGGAGTGCTAGGAACTCCTTCTCAAATGCACGGGCATGTCGACCACAACCTCATTTCGCAACAACAACCACCCGTGTGGGGTGGCGGTGGGTGGATAGTCGCGGATTGGGGCTTGCCAAGCCAATGTTTTCAAAAAATTTCATCAAAATTAAAAACAAATGTTTTGTTGCCTTCGGATTTGTGGGCGAGCGGCGTGTCGGAGTGGAGCCGGTAAAGTTTAACCTCGGTGTGCACGGTTGTTTTTAGAAACTCAATCCAATGCCGGGGACGTTGAAAGTGACGCTCTTATGAGTTGCAAACCCGCAAGATTTAAAGAACCTTTTCAAAACAATTTCAAACCAACAAGATTTAAAAACAGAAATTTTCATCAAAATGAAAAACAAATGTTTTGTTGCCTTCGGACTAGTGGGCGAGCGGCGAGTCGGAGTGGAGCCGGTAAAGTTTAACCTCGGTGTGCACGGTTGTTTTTAGAAACTCAATCCAATGCCGGGGACGTTGAAAGTGACGCTCTTATGAGTTGCAAACCCACTAGATTTAAAGAACCTTTTCAAAACAATTTCAAACCAACAAAATTAAAAACAAATGTTTCGTTGCAAACAAATTGTGGGCGAGCGGCGAGTCGGAGTGGAGCCGGTAAAGTTTAACCTCGGTGTGCACGGTTGTTTTTAGAAACTCAATCCAATACCGGGGACGTTGAAAGTGACGCTCTTATGAGTTGCAAACCCACAAGATTTTAAAAACTTTTTGAAAATGTTTCTTCTAAATGACACATTTTGATCCTTGGCAAGTGCTCAATCCGTAACTATCCAATCACCGCCACACCACACCGGTCGGGAGTGTGTGAATGGTGTGCTTCCCGGGGTTGGCATAGATAATCTTTCGCATCGACAATCTTTTGCATGCGAGGGAATGTCTATGCCAACCCCGGGAAGCACACCATTCACCCACTAGTTGTGGGCGACGATGGGTTGGCTTCAAATGAATTTTTGCTTGGGGTTGTCCTCGGTATGCTTTTGTGTTGGGAGTACGGCCACCAAACCTTCTCAATGCACGGGTATGTCGAGGATGGCTTTCGGCGGGGTTGATGAAGAAGCTACCCAATTCTCGGCCACACGAACACATGGTGACGATGCGTTGGCTTCAAGTGAGCTTTAGCTTGGGGTTGTCTTCGGTATGCTTTTGTGTTGGGAGTACGGCCACCAAACCTTCTCAATGCACGGGTATGTCGAGGATGGCTTTCGGCGGAGTTGATGAAGAAGCTAGCAAATTGTTGGCCACTCT
>NW_028276904.1:97500-105000 GCF_965620075.1 Prunus avium
CTTGCCTTGCCTTGCATTGGCATGCCATGCCCAAGTTGTGGCCTACACCAAGCCATTCAAGCCATGCGTTGCCTTACCTTGGAATTGCTCATCATCCAATGCATTCCGAGAAAGTGAGTGTAGGCGAGGCTAAGGATGGCTTGCCTTGCCTTGCCTTGCATTGGCATGCCATGCCCAAGTTGTGGCCTACACCAAGCCATTCAAGCCATGCGTTGCCTTACCTTGGAATTGCTCATCATCCAATGCATTCCGAGAAAGTGAGTGTAGGCGAGGCTAAGGATGGCTTGCCTCGCCTTGCCTTGGCATGCCGTGCCCATGATGTGGCCTTGACCAAGCCATTCAAGCCATGCGTTGCCTTCGCCTTGGCATGCCGTGGCCTTGCCTCGCCATGCGATGCATTCCGACAAAGTGACGCGAAGCGGAAGCCTATCATGGCGTAAAAATGTCGACAAAATTTTTCGACATTTGAATAATGGGGTTTGACAAGGTTTGAAAAATTCAATACAAATGGTAGGCTTGAATGTCGACAAAGTGACGCGAAGCGGAAGCCTACCACGGCGTAAAAATGTCGACAGAATTTTTCGGACCTTGTCCTGCCATGGGCTGCGCGCAGCATGCCGGCAGCCTGTGCGCAGCGTGCGCACAGCATGTCGGCAGCGTGCGCGCTGCTGAGACTGTCGACAGAAATTTTCGAAACTTGTCCTGCCATGCGCGCGCGCAGCGTGCGCACAGCATGCCGGCAGCGTGCGCGCACCATGCCGGCAGCGTGCGCGCACCATGCCGGCAGCGTGCGCGCACCATGCCGGCAGCGTGCGCGCAGCTTGCGCGCAGCGTGCTGATTCTGTCGACAGTGAGGCTAGCGAAACTTGTCCTGCCATGGCGTGCGCGCAGCCTGTGCGCGCAGCTTGCGCATCTGTCGACAGTGAGGCTAGCGAACTTGTCCTGCCATGGCATGCGCTGTGCGCAGCCTGTGCGCAGCGTGCACGCAGCTTGCGCATCTGTCGACAGTGAGGCTAGCGAAACTTGTCCTGCCATGGCATGCGCGGCGCCTGCGCGCAGCCTGCGCGCAGCATGCGCACAACATGCGCACAGGCTGTGCGCAGCGTGCGCGGAGCTTGCGCGCAGCTTGCGCATCTGTCGACAGTGAGGCTAGCGAAACTTGTCCTGCCATGGCATGCGCGCAGCGTGCGCGCAGTCTGTGCGCAGCATGCGCGCAGCCTGTGCGCAGCGTGCGCGCAGCTTGCGCATCTGTAGACAGTGAGGCTAGCAAAACTTGTCCTGCCATGTGTCACGGATCGCACTTGAGCGTGTGCTTTCGTGACTCCGTTGGGACATCCATGCGCTTATGAGGTAGTCCAAGTGTGGAAGGGGCAAGGACTTAAGAGCTAGAATGGTTGGTGTTGGCCGGGTTGTGCGTGTGAGGGGTATTTTGGGTATTTCGGAAGGTTACGGGAGGAACCTGAAGAAACTCAGAACACGAAAGATGTTCGTAATGACGAGATACACGCTATGCAACCGACGGTTCGCCATTCGGAGTTCGTACGAAGAAGTTATGCCCAATTATGACTCCTCGTGCATAGGTGATGTTCCCTCCTGGCAGAAGGCTAAATGCATAAAATGCTATATAGGGGGTGACATGGTGTCATGCTCTCCACCACCCCTGGTGCTTACACCCTTGTGGCACTAAGCGAGCATCCTTATGACATTGGAGGTTGTCATAAGGGCGGGCATGAGATTGTTGAAGGATAATCTATGTCTCCGAGGGAAAGGACTTCCCGAGGACAGTACGAACACGCGGGGCCGTTCGTATTGCGCATCGTTGGAAAGAGTGAGGTCAACGTATGGCATTCGCTATGCCGTCGGCTAGCGAGGCATTTGACGAGACTCGATGGACTTGGCTTGGGTTCGGCCTTGTCCAAGATGGAAGGAAGATATTCGGATGCCGGTACGCATGGGTTGCGACCCCATGCAAAGCATAGATGGTTATGTGGGACATTCGGAATACATATGTCGCCAAGGCTTGGGCGACATGCGAGCGTGACAGCTTGCGTGGATAGCTTGAGGATGTGGGCTATCTTGGTTGCTAACGGATGACCGACAGAAGTGTGGGTAAACCGATGGTGTGTTGGATCGCTATGTCTCGACTCGGACATGAGCGAGCCACGAGTTTGGCATGCGACGTGGTCGATGCAGTTGACGTGTCTTATGCAACGCTTGATGTATGGGCGTCGAGGGTTCGTTGCCGGATGCGGGGTGATTGTGTTGTCACAAGGAAGTGTGACTCGTTGTCTAGCTATGGGGCTTGGCGCCTATGGGAGACGACACATGATGGTGAACCTCTCGCGGAGTTGTGAGAGTCATGAAGTGGGGAGAAGGCTGACTGGGATTCGAAGGGATCCTGGGCCGCACGGGAGCGTTTGTGCGAGCGAAATCTGTGATTTGCTTCCGCCGCGCCGCGTCGCACGCTCGTCCCGTGACAAGTGGTATCAGAGCCGATCGATTTAGATGGTGGCTTCTGCTCAAACGATTCGCACCTTGGATACAAACAGTGAAGCTCTGATCCCGTGACAAGTGGTATCAGAGCCGATCGATTCCGAAGGTGGTTTCTGTGTGAGGGACTCGTACCTAGAAGAGATTGGTGATGGAGGAACTTTGATAGCAAGGTAGCATGTCATTGCCTGTGATGGGTAGTGGACTTGCGAAGTTGGAAGAAGACCCCAACGTCACTGTGGATGATTGTTGGAATCAGGTTGTGTGACGGTTGTTGGAAACCCGTCCTGGTGCTGGATCCTATGGAAGGGTGAAGGTATCCAAAAGTTTGTCTCGAAGTTGTGAGAAGACATCAAGCAGGATGACTCTAAGATGGGGGATGATGGTTGGTTTTGCTGCTCGGTTGCCTAGTTTTCTAATCCGTGCACCAAGCGCCCGGAAGTCGGGTAGGCAGGGGTTCTGGCTTGTGACGAAGTGATGTTGCTTGTTCAGTTCAGGATGTGGGGAGGATGGGAGCGCGAGTTTGGTGAGAGTGTCAAAGATTGGCTTATACTCGAACCATAGCATACCATTGAAGGTTGTGGTAAACCGAGTTGGTGACGTGTGTTGGATGGAAGGTGCAAGACCTTTGTTCAGGGAAGAGTTGTGGGAGCTGAAGACCGAAATGGTGCAGTCTTCGAAGGGAGTAAGTCGCTGACGGACTGGGCTCCATTGAGGGAGTGAGTCGCTGACGGGCTAGGCTTTAATGAAGGAGTCACTTAAGTGGTTGCTCTTGCAATTGTGGAGGACGTGTGGGTTACGCATAGTGTTCGACACAAGGCTGCTGACTAACATTCGGAACGAGGGAAGTGTTCCAAAGGTTGATCCCAGAGTTTTTCTTGTGAGGATGGTGGCTAAGGACGTAGGATGTCCGCACTTAAGGGCATGCAAAGAGTTGGAGTAGCTTTGGGGAGGATGTCTTACTTGTTCCCTTGTGGATGCTGCGGAAGTAGGTTCTGCCAAGTCCAAGTGTGGGCGTTGGTTAGGTGGTTCTACTCGTAGTAGGGAGGATGTCTTACCATGGTGAATTGTGAATGCCTAAGTGTTATGGAGCTAAGCTTCGGAGGCACGTTGACGTGAGGGTGCGTTGACGAGATAAGTGGGGGAGACCCACGAACGCCATTGAGGTATGGCAGCGCATATGCGCAAGGGAGTTGGTGACGATTGTTGGACAAGGAGGTGCGGGACCTTGTTCGGAGGAAAACTGGTAGGAGCTCAAGACCGAAATGGTGCAGTCTTCGAAAGGAGTAAGTCGCTGACGGACTAGGCTCTATTGAGGGAGTAAGTCGCTGACGGACTAGGCTTTAATGAAGGAGTCACTTAAGTGGTTGTTCCTACAATTGTTGAGAACAGATGGGTGGGGCACAAGGTTCGACATATGGTTGCTAACTGAGATTTGGAAGAGAGTGTTCTAGAGAGGTGGATCCGGAAGTCTCACTAAAGGCATGGGTTCCGAGGACATGGAGTATGTCCGCACTCGATGGCAGAGGGCCTAAGTGTTGCGGGGCTTTGCTGTGGTGGCACCTCGAGGTGGGGGTGTGCCAACGAGACAAGTAGGGGGAGAACCTCGAATGCCAGGAAGTGGCAGTGCAGGAGCACAAACGAATGGAGGTGCCGTGGAGGACACACGGTTGGCTTACGAGTCACACCCAGGTGGGGTGCATCTCTTTGAATGTGGAAAATGTGGAGGTACTTGACCAGCGGGCTATGTGGTTGTTCAGTGGTCGAGTGCGACAAGAGACGGAGGTCTCGGCCCAAAGAGGGAAAGACGTAGGACTTTGAAAGAGAAGTTCAAAAGGGTGAACACAGTGGTGCATTGTGGTCCATGGAGCGAAGAGAAGAGGATATTCCTATATGGTGTTGTTATGCGGCAGTGCAGTGGGCACGTCGACGAGGGCGTCGACACTATCAGTGGGGGAGAATGTCACGGATCGCACTTGAGCGTGTGCTTTCGTGACTCCGTTGGGACATCCATGCGCTTATGAGGTAGTCCAAGTGTGGAAGGGGCAAGGACTTAAGAGCTAGAATGGTTGGTGTTGGCCGGGTTGTGCGTGTGAGGGGTATTTTGGGTATTTCGGAAGGTTACGGGAGGAACCTGAAGAAACTCAGAACACGAAAGATGTTCGTAATGACGAGATACACGCTATGCAACCGACGGTTCGCCATTCGGAGTTCGTACGAAGAAGTTATGCCCAATTATGACTCCTCGTGCATAGGTGATGTTCCCTCCTGGCAGAAGGCTAAATGCATAAAATGCTATATAGGGGGTGACATGGTGTCATGCTCTCCACCACCCCTGGTGCTTACACCCTTGTGGCACTAAGCGAGCATCCTTATGACATTGGAGGTTGTCATAAGGGCGGGCATGAGATTGTTGAAGGATAATCTATGTCTCCGAGGGAAAGGACTTCCCGAGGACAGTACGAACACGCGGGGCCGTTCGTATTGCGCATCGTTGGAAAGAGTGAGGTCAACGTATGGCATTCGCTATGCCGTCGGCTAGCGAGGCATTTGACGAGACTCGATGGACTTGGCTTGGGTTCGGCCTTGTCCAAGATGGAAGGAAGATATTCGGATGCCGGTACGCATGGGTTGCGACCCCATGCAAAGCATAGATGGTTATGTGGGACATTCGGAATACATATGTCGCCAAGGCTTGGGCGACATGCGAGCGTGACAGCTTGCGTGGATAGCTTGAGGATGTGGGCTATCTTGGTTGCTAACGGATGACCGACAGAAGTGTGGGTAAACCGATGGTGTGTTGGATCGCTATGTCTCGACTCGGACATGAGCGAGCCACGAGTTTGGCATGCGACGTGGTCGATGCAGTTGACGTGTCTTATGCAACGCTTGATGTATGGGCGTCGAGGGTTCGTTGCCGGATGCGGGGTGATTGTGTTGTCACAAGGAAGTGTGACTCGTTGTCTAGCTATGGGGCTTGGCGCCTATGGGAGACGACACATGATGGTGAACCTCTCGCGGAGTTGTGAGAGTCATGAAGTGGGGAGAAGGCTGACTGGGATTCGAAGGGATCCTGGGCCGCACGGGAGCGTTTGTGCGAGCGAAATCTGTGATTTGCTTCCGCCGCGCCGCGTCGCACGCTCGTCCCGTGACACATGGCATGCGCGCAGTCTGCGCGCAGCATGCGCGCAGCATGTGCGCAGCATGCCGGCAGCATGGTTCCAGGTTTTTTCAAATGTCGACAGAATTTTTCAAATCTTGTCAAACCCCGTTTTTATTGAAATTTCCTCGCACAATAAGCTCCCCATAAGTAGTCTATGATTTTTAGGACCTTCTCCAACTTACAAAACTAAAAAATTCCTCCCGGATTTGTTTTAATGATTTTTTCAATTTTACGACTTCTAAAACTAATAAAAAATACTTCCCGACTTCAAAAATTTATGAAACTTTTTCCCATCATAGATTGCATGTTTCTTAGTATCCCTGCAAAAAATCACGTCCAAATACCTTGTATTGAATTATTTAGAGCCCATTATGACTCCTCGCGCATAGGTGATGTCTCTTCCTGTCAAAGGGCTAAATGCATAAAATGCTATATAGGGGGGTGTGTGTTGCCTGCATATGCATGGCAGCCCATGCCTTCCTAGCTGCAGCCCCCTTCCCCCACGCCACACCCATGTCATGTTGCCTCGATATGTTGCCTCGGTATTATGGGTTTGGTGTCGGGGTCGGGGGGCTGCCACCCATGGCGGTGGTGGCCGGAATCCGGCCGCCGCCACCACGCCGCCGCCATGGGTGAGGGAGGAAAAAAAAGGCGTGGAAAGTTGCGAAATGGGGTTGTCTAGGCTATTTTTTGGCATGGGAGAGCATGGAGTGCTAGGAACTCCTTCTCAAATGCACGGGCATGTCGACCACAACCTCATTTCGCAACAACAACCACCCGTGTGGGGTGGCGGTGGGTGGATAGTCGCGGATTGGGGCTTGCCAAGCCAATGTTTTCAAAAAATTTCATCAAAATTAAAAACAAATGTTTTGTTGCCTTCGGATTTGTGGGCGAGCGGCGAGTCGGAGTGGAGCCGGTAAAGTTTAACCTCGGTGTGCACGGTTGTTTTTAGAAACTCAATCCAATGCCGGGGACGTTGAAAGTGACGCTCTTATGAGTTGCAAACCCGCAAGATTTAAAGAACCTTTTCAAAACAATTTCAAACCAACAAGATTTAAAAACAGAAATTTTCATCAAAATGAAAAACAAATGTTTTGTTGCCTTCGGACTAGTGGGCGAGCGGCGAGTCGGAGTGGAGCCGGTAAAGTTTAACCTCGGTGTGCACGGTTGTTTTTAGAAACTCAATCCAATGCCGGGGACGTTGAAAGTGACGCTCTTATGAGTTGCAAACCCACTAGATTTAAAGAACCTTTTCAAAACAATTTCAAACCAACAAAATTAAAAACAAATGTTTCGTTGCAAACAAATTGTGGGCGAGCGGCGAGTCGGAGTGGAGCCGGTAAAGTTTAACCTCGGTGTGCACGGTTGTTTTTAGAAACTCAATCCAATACCGGGGACGTTGAAAGTGACGCTCTTATGAGTTGCAAACCCACAAGATTTTAAAAACTTTTTGAAAATGTTTCTTCTAAATGACACATTTTGATCCTTGGCAAGTGCTCAATCCGTAACTATCCAATCACCGCCACACCACACCGGTCGGGAGTGTGTGAATGGTGTGCTTCCCGGGGTTGGCATAGATAATCTTTCGCATCGACAATCTTTTGCATGCGAGGGAATGTCTATGCCAACCCCGGGAAGCACACCATTCACCCACTAGTTGTGGGCGACGATGGGTTGGCTTCAAATGAATTTTTGCTTGGGGTTGTCCTCGGTATGCTTTTGTGTTGGGAGTACGGCCACCAAACCTTCTCAATGCACGGGTATGTCGAGGATGGCTTTCGGCGGGGTTGATGAAGAAGCTACCCAATTCTCGGCCACACGAACACATGGTGACGATGCGTTGGCTT
>NW_028276904.1:125000-127500 GCF_965620075.1 Prunus avium
AGCGAACTTGTCCTGCCATGGCATGCGCTGTGCGCAGCCTGTGCGCAGCGTGCACGCAGCTTGCGCATCTGTCGACAGTGAGGCTAGCGAAACTTGTCCTGCCATGGCATGCGCGGCGCCTGCGCGCAGCCTGCGCGCAGCATGCGCACAACATGCGCACAGGCTGTGCGCAGCGTGCGCGGAGCTTGCGCGCAGCTTGCGCATCTGTCGACAGTGAGGCTAGCGAAACTTGTCCTGCCATGGCATGCGCGCAGCGTGCGCGCAGTCTGTGCGCAGCATGCGCGCAGCCTGTGCGCAGCGTGCGCGCAGCTTGCGCATCTGTAGACAGTGAGGCTAGCAAAACTTGTCCTGCCATGGCATGCGCGCAGTCTGCGCGCAGCATGCGCGCAGCATGTGCGCAGCATGCCGGCAGCATGGTTCCAGGTTTTTTCAAATGTCGACAGAATTTTTCAAATCTTGTCAAACCCCGTTTTTATTGAAATTTCCTCGCACAATAAGCTCCCCATAAGTAGTCTATGATTTTTAGGACCTTCTCCAACTTACAAAACTAAAAAATTCCTCCCGGATTTGTTTTAATGATTTTTTCAATTTTACGACTTCTAAAACTAATAAAAAATACTTCCCGACTTCAAAAATTTATGAAACTTTTTCCCATCATAGATTGCATGTTTCTTAGTATCCCTGCAAAAAATCACGTCCAAATACCTTGTATTGAATTATTTAGAGCCCATTATGACTCCTCGCGCATAGGTGATGTCTCTTCCTGTCAAAGGGCTAAATGCATAAAATGCTATATAGGGGGGTGTGTGTTGCCTGCATATGCATGGCAGCCCATGCCTTCCTAGCTGCAGCCCCCTTCCCCCACGCCACACCCATGTCATGTTGCCTCGATATGTTGCCTCGGTATTATGGGTTTGGTGTCGGGGTCGGGGGGCTGCCACCCATGGCGGTGGTGGCCGGAATCCGGCCGCCGCCACCACGCCGCCGCCATGGGTGAGGGAGGAAAAAAAAGGCGTGGAAAGTTGCGAAATGGGGTTGTCTAGGCTATTTTTTGGCATGGGAGAGCATGGAGTGCTAGGAACTCCTTCTCAAATGCACGGGCATGTCGACCACAACCTCATTTCGCAACAACAACCACCCGTGTGGGGTGGCGGTGGGTGGATAGTCGCGGATTGGGGCTTGCCAAGCCAATGTTTTCAAAAAATTTCATCAAAATTAAAAACAAATGTTTTGTTGCCTTCGGATTTGTGGGCGAGCGGCGAGTCGGAGTGGAGCCGGTAAAGTTTAACCTCGGTGTGCACGGTTGTTTTTAGAAACTCAATCCAATGCCGGGGACGTTGAAAGTGACGCTCTTATGAGTTGCAAACCCGCAAGATTTAAAGAACCTTTTCAAAACAATTTCAAACCAACAAGATTTAAAAACAGAAATTTTCATCAAAATGAAAAACAAATGTTTTGTTGCCTTCGGACTAGTGGGCGAGCGGCGAGTCGGAGTGGAGCCGGTAAAGTTTAACCTCGGTGTGCACGGTTGTTTTTAGAAACTCAATCCAATGCCGGGGACGTTGAAAGTGACGCTCTTATGAGTTGCAAACCCACTAGATTTAAAGAACCTTTTCAAAACAATTTCAAACCAACAAAATTAAAAACAAATGTTTCGTTGCAAACAAATTGTGGGCGAGCGGCGAGTCGGAGTGGAGCCGGTAAAGTTTAACCTCGGTGTGCACGGTTGTTTTTAGAAACTCAATCCAATACCGGGGACGTTGAAAGTGACGCTCTTATGAGTTGCAAACCCACAAGATTTTAAAAACTTTTTGAAAATGTTTCTTCTAAATGACACATTTTGATCCTTGGCAAGTGCTCAATCCGTAACTATCCAATCACCGCCACACCACACCGGTCGGGAGTGTGTGAATGGTGTGCTTCCCGGGGTTGGCATAGATAATCTTTCGCATCGACAATCTTTTGCATGCGAGGGAATGTCTATGCCAACCCCGGGAAGCACACCATTCACCCACTAGTTGTGGGCGACGATGGGTTGGCTTCAAATGAATTTTTGCTTGGGGTTGTCCTCGGTATGCTTTTGTGTTGGGAGTACGGCCACCAAACCTTCTCAATGCACGGGTATGTCGAGGATGGCTTTCGGCGGGGTTGATGAAGAAGCTACCCAATTCTCGGCCACACGAACACATGGTGACGATGCGTTGGCTTCAAGTGAGCTTTAGCTTGGGGTTGTCTTCGGTATGCTTTTGTGTTGGGAGTACGGCCACCAAACCTTCTCAATGCACGGGTATGTCGAGGATGGCTTTCGGCGGAGTTGATGAAGAAGCTAGCAAATTGTTGGCCACTCTCACACGTGTGGGGGTAGGTTGGCTTCGAAAGAAGCTATCCAATCCTCTGAGTGTGCGGTTGAGCTATGATTAAGATTGTCTAGGCATTGCTTGTGTGTGCAAGGTGCGAGCCCAATGCACGAGCAAGTCGAGGATGACAATCTTAAGAGTAA
>NW_028276904.1:135000-137500 GCF_965620075.1 Prunus avium
AAATTTCCTCGCACAATAAGCTCCCTATAATTAAGTCTATGATTTTTAGGACCTTCTCCAACTTACAAAATGATATTTAGGACCTTGCCTTGCCCTCACATGCCGTGCCCATTCAAGGCATTCCGAGAAAGTGAGGTTATTGGAGGCTTCGGATGGCGTGGCTTGCCTTGCCTTGCATTGGCATGCCATGCCCAAGTTGTGGCCTACACCAAGCCATTCAAGCCATGCGTTGCCTTACCTTGGAATTGCTCATCATCCAATGCATTCCGAGAAAGTGAGTGTAGGCGAGGCTAAGGATGGCTTGCCTTGCCTTGCCTTGCATTGGCATGCCATGCCCAAGTTGTGGCCTACACCAAGCCATTCAAGCCATGCGTTGCCTTACCTTGGAATTGCTCATCATCCAATGCATTCCGAGAAAGTGAGTGTAGGCGAGGCTAAGGATGGCTTGCCTCGCCTTGCCTTGGCATGCCGTGCCCATGATGTGGCCTTGACCAAGCCATTCAAGCCATGCGTTGCCTTCGCCTTGGCATGCCGTGGCCTTGCCTCGCCATGCGATGCATTCCGACAAAGTGACGCGAAGCGGAAGCCTATCATGGCGTAAAAATGTCGACAAAATTTTTCGACATTTGAATAATGGGGTTTGACAAGGTTTGAAAAATTCAATACAAATGGTAGGCTTGAATGTCGACAAAGTGACGCGAAGCGGAAGCCTACCACGGCGTAAAAATGTCGACAGAATTTTTCGGACCTTGTCCTGCCATGGGCTGCGCGCAGCATGCCGGCAGCCTGTGCGCAGCGTGCGCACAGCATGTCGGCAGCGTGCGCGCTGCTGAGACTGTCGACAGAAATTTTCGAAACTTGTCCTGCCATGCGCGCGCGCAGCGTGCGCACAGCATGCCGGCAGCGTGCGCGCACCATGCCGGCAGCGTGCGCGCACCATGCCGGCAGCGTGCGCGCACCATGCCGGCAGCGTGCGCGCAGCTTGCGCGCAGCGTGCTGATTCTGTCGACAGTGAGGCTAGCGAAACTTGTCCTGCCATGGCGTGCGCGCAGCCTGTGCGCGCAGCTTGCGCATCTGTCGACAGTGAGGCTAGCGAACTTGTCCTGCCATGGCATGCGCTGTGCGCAGCCTGTGCGCAGCGTGCACGCAGCTTGCGCATCTGTCGACAGTGAGGCTAGCGAAACTTGTCCTGCCATGGCATGCGCGGCGCCTGCGCGCAGCCTGCGCGCAGCATGCGCACAACATGCGCACAGGCTGTGCGCAGCGTGCGCGGAGCTTGCGCGCAGCTTGCGCATCTGTCGACAGTGAGGCTAGCGAAACTTGTCCTGCCATGGCATGCGCGCAGCGTGCGCGCAGTCTGTGCGCAGCATGCGCGCAGCCTGTGCGCAGCGTGCGCGCAGCTTGCGCATCTGTAGACAGTGAGGCTAGCAAAACTTGTCCTGCCATGGCATGCGCGCAGTCTGCGCGCAGCATGCGCGCAGCATGTGCGCAGCATGCCGGCAGCATGGTTCCAGGTTTTTTCAAATGTCGACAGAATTTTTCAAATCTTGTCAAACCCCGTTTTTATTGAAATTTCCTCGCACAATAAGCTCCCCATAAGTAGTCTATGATTTTTAGGACCTTCTCCAACTTACAAAACTAAAAAATTCCTCCCGGATTTGTTTTAATGATTTTTTCAATTTTACGACTTCTAAAACTAATAAAAAATACTTCCCGACTTCAAAAATTTATGAAACTTTTTCCCATCATAGATTGCATGTTTCTTAGTATCCCTGCAAAAAATCACGTCCAAATACCTTGTATTGAATTATTTAGAGCCCATTATGACTCCTCGCGCATAGGTGATGTCTCTTCCTGTCAAAGGGCTAAATGCATAAAATGCTATATAGGGGGGTGTGTGTTGCCTGCATATGCATGGCAGCCCATGCCTTCCTAGCTGCAGCCCCCTTCCCCCACGCCACACCCATGTCATGTTGCCTCGATATGTTGCCTCGGTATTATGGGTTTGGTGTCGGGGTCGGGGGGCTGCCACCCATGGCGGTGGTGGCCGGAATCCGGCCGCCGCCACCACGCCGCCGCCATGGGTGAGGGAGGAAAAAAAAGGCGTGGAAAGTTGCGAAATGGGGTTGTCTAGGCTATTTTTTGGCATGGGAGAGCATGGAGTGCTAGGAACTCCTTCTCAAATGCACGGGCATGTCGACCACAACCTCATTTCGCAACAACAACCACCCGTGTGGGGTGGCGGTGGGTGGATAGTCGCGGATTGGGGCTTGCCAAGCCAATGTTTTCAAAAAATTTCATCAAAATTAAAAACAAATGTTTTGTTGCCTTCGGATTTGTGGGCGAGCGGCGAGTCGGAGTGGAGCCGGTAAAGTTTAACCTCGGTGTGCACGGTTGTTTTTAGAAACTCAATCCAATGCCGGGGACGTTGAAAGTGACGCTCTTATGAGTTGCAAACCCGCAAGATTTAAAGAACCTTTTCAAAACAATTTCAAACCAA
>NW_028276904.1:157500-160000 GCF_965620075.1 Prunus avium
CATGCCCAAGTTGTGGCCTACACCAAGCCATTCAAGCCATGCGTTGCCTTACCTTGGAATTGCTCATCATCCAATGCATTCCGAGAAAGTGAGTGTAGGCGAGGCTAAGGATGGCTTGCCTCGCCTTGCCTTGGCATGCCGTGCCCATGATGTGGCCTTGACCAAGCCATTCAAGCCATGCGTTGCCTTCGCCTTGGCATGCCGTGGCCTTGCCTCGCCATGCGATGCATTCCGACAAAGTGACGCGAAGCGGAAGCCTATCATGGCGTAAAAATGTCGACAAAATTTTTCGACATTTGAATAATGGGGTTTGACAAGGTTTGAAAAATTCAATACAAATGGTAGGCTTGAATGTCGACAAAGTGACGCGAAGCGGAAGCCTACCACGGCGTAAAAATGTCGACAGAATTTTTCGGACCTTGTCCTGCCATGGGCTGCGCGCAGCATGCCGGCAGCCTGTGCGCAGCGTGCGCACAGCATGTCGGCAGCGTGCGCGCTGCTGAGACTGTCGACAGAAATTTTCGAAACTTGTCCTGCCATGCGCGCGCGCAGCGTGCGCACAGCATGCCGGCAGCGTGCGCGCACCATGCCGGCAGCGTGCGCGCACCATGCCGGCAGCGTGCGCGCACCATGCCGGCAGCGTGCGCGCAGCTTGCGCGCAGCGTGCTGATTCTGTCGACAGTGAGGCTAGCGAAACTTGTCCTGCCATGGCGTGCGCGCAGCCTGTGCGCGCAGCTTGCGCATCTGTCGACAGTGAGGCTAGCGAACTTGTCCTGCCATGGCATGCGCTGTGCGCAGCCTGTGCGCAGCGTGCACGCAGCTTGCGCATCTGTCGACAGTGAGGCTAGCGAAACTTGTCCTGCCATGGCATGCGCGGCGCCTGCGCGCAGCCTGCGCGCAGCATGCGCACAACATGCGCACAGGCTGTGCGCAGCGTGCGCGGAGCTTGCGCGCAGCTTGCGCATCTGTCGACAGTGAGGCTAGCGAAACTTGTCCTGCCATGGCATGCGCGCAGCGTGCGCGCAGTCTGTGCGCAGCATGCGCGCAGCCTGTGCGCAGCGTGCGCGCAGCTTGCGCATCTGTAGACAGTGAGGCTAGCAAAACTTGTCCTGCCATGGCATGCGCGCAGTCTGCGCGCAGCATGCGCGCAGCATGTGCGCAGCATGCCGGCAGCATGGTTCCAGGTTTTTTCAAATGTCGACAGAATTTTTCAAATCTTGTCAAACCCCGTTTTTATTGAAATTTCCTCGCACAATAAGCTCCCCATAAGTAGTCTATGATTTTTAGGACCTTCTCCAACTTACAAAACTAAAAAATTCCTCCCGGATTTGTTTTAATGATTTTTTCAATTTTACGACTTCTAAAACTAATAAAAAATACTTCCCGACTTCAAAAATTTATGAAACTTTTTCCCATCATAGATTGCATGTTTCTTAGTATCCCTGCAAAAAATCACGTCCAAATACCTTGTATTGAATTATTTAGAGCCCATTATGACTCCTCGCGCATAGGTGATGTCTCTTCCTGTCAAAGGGCTAAATGCATAAAATGCTATATAGGGGGGTGTGTGTTGCCTGCATATGCATGGCAGCCCATGCCTTCCTAGCTGCAGCCCCCTTCCCCCACGCCACACCCATGTCATGTTGCCTCGATATGTTGCCTCGGTATTATGGGTTTGGTGTCGGGGTCGGGGGGCTGCCACCCATGGCGGTGGTGGCCGGAATCCGGCCGCCGCCACCACGCCGCCGCCATGGGTGAGGGAGGAAAAAAAAGGCGTGGAAAGTTGCGAAATGGGGTTGTCTAGGCTATTTTTTGGCATGGGAGAGCATGGAGTGCTAGGAACTCCTTCTCAAATGCACGGGCATGTCGACCACAACCTCATTTCGCAACAACAACCACCCGTGTGGGGTGGCGGTGGGTGGATAGTCGCGGATTGGGGCTTGCCAAGCCAATGTTTTCAAAAAATTTCATCAAAATTAAAAACAAATGTTTTGTTGCCTTCGGATTTGTGGGCGAGCGGCGAGTCGGAGTGGAGCCGGTAAAGTTTAACCTCGGTGTGCACGGTTGTTTTTAGAAACTCAATCCAATGCCGGGGACGTTGAAAGTGACGCTCTTATGAGTTGCAAACCCGCAAGATTTAAAGAACCTTTTCAAAACAATTTCAAACCAACAAGATTTAAAAACAGAAATTTTCATCAAAATGAAAAACAAATGTTTTGTTGCCTTCGGACTAGTGGGCGAGCGGCGAGTCGGAGTGGAGCCGGTAAAGTTTAACCTCGGTGTGCACGGTTGTTTTTAGAAACTCAATCCAATGCCGGGGACGTTGAAAGTGACGCTCTTATGAGTTGCAAACCCACTAGATTTAAAGAACCTTTTCAAAACAATTTCAAACCAACAAAATTAAAAACAAATGTTTCGTTGCAAACAAATTGTGGGCGAGCGGCGAGTCGGAGTGGAGCCGGTAAAGTTTAACCTCGGTGTGCACGGTTGTTTTTAGAAA
>NW_028276904.1:170000-177500 GCF_965620075.1 Prunus avium
GACGTCCTCGTCGTCGAGGTTGTCCCGTCTCGTTCGAATGCTTCGATGTAGTCCTTGTACTGCCATAAGGACTCCCCTTTCTCCCAATTTCCTTCGGACTCTGGCAGGCCCTTCCATTTGACAAAGTACTCAAAGTACCTCGGTACACCCTTGCTTCGCACCTCTCGCTTGGCCATGATGCACTCAACTTCCCTGTCAAATGAAGTCACCATCAAAGGCGGAGCTCGTTGAGACTCCCCACGACTTGGCTCCTCGGGGTCGGCATGGTAGGGCTTGAGATTGCTCACATGAAACACCGGATGAATCTTCAGTCGTTGCGGTAGTTCCACACGGTAAGCAGCTCTTCCCACGGTTCGGAGGATAGGAAATGGGCCCTCATATCTCCTCAACAACGCCTTGTGTACCTTTCTAGTGGACTTGTGTTGAGAGGGGTTGAGCTTCACAAAAACCAGGTCACCTGGTTGGAATACAACATCACGCCGATGCTTGTCCGCCCATTTCTTCATCTTCCGAGTTGCCTTCTCTAATTGAGCCCGAGCAAGCTCATTAGTCACCTGCCAGTCCTTGGCCGTCTTGTATGCCGCAGGGCTACTCCCCGTGTAGCCTGACACCACTGTGCTTGGAGTCATAGGTTGTTGTCCCGTTGCCAACTCAAAAGGACTTGACCCTGTCGACTCTGACCGCTGCAAATTGTACGAGAACTGAGCAACATCCAACAACTTTGCCCAATCTCGTTGGTTAGCACTCACATAGTGCCGTAAGTATAACTCCAACAGTGCATTCACCCGCTCCGTCTGGCCATCTGTCTGTGGGTGAAAGCTGGTAGAGAAGTTCAGTTGTGAGCCAAGTAGCTTGAATAGCTCCGTCCAGAGCTTACCAGTGAAGCGAGTGTCACGGTCACTGATAATACTCTTTGGGACCCCCCAATACTTCACCACATGCTTCATAAATAAGCGTGCGGCTTCCTCCGCTTTGCAATCCGTCGGTGCGGGGATGAAGGTAGCATACTTGGTGAACCTATCGACCACCACCAAAATAGAGCCACACCCTTCTGACTTGGGTAGACACACAATGAAGTCCATGGAAATACTCTCCCATGGTCTGGTTGGAACAGGAAGTGGCTCTAGCAACCCACCCGGCTGCTTCTGCAAGGTCTTGTCTTGTTGGCATACAAGGCAAGTCCGCACGAACGAGTCTACATCTTCCCGCATCTGTGGCCAGTAGTAAGCTTCACTCATCAACGCCAAAGTTCGATGGGTGCCTGGATGTCCCGCCCACTTCGAGTCGTGACACTCCTTTAGTAGCTCTCGCCTCAAATTGTCCCACCTTGGAACATAGATTCTCTTCCCTGTTGCATATAGAACACCATCATCGAGCCAAAATCTTCTTGTCTTCCCATCTTTGACAAGCTCTAGTAGACTTTTGGCTTGGGGGTCATGCAACAAGCCCTCTCGTATCCTCCGCATGAGAGAACTCTGTGGTTGTACAACAGCTGCAAGTGCGGCCTTCCTGCTTAAGGCATCAGCAACGACATTTGTCTTCCCTTGCTTGTACTCCAGTTTGTAGTCGAACTCGGCCAAGAAGTCTTGCCACCTAGCCTGCTTGGGTGACAACTTCGGTTGGGACTGAAAGTAGCTTGTGGCAACATTGTCAGTCTTGACCACGAACTGAGAACCAAGTAGGTAGTGCCTCCAAACTCGCAAGCAGTGCACTACGGCTGTCATCTCCTTCTCTTGAACGGTATATCTCCGCTCGGTGTCATTGAGCTTCCTACTCTCGAAAGCCAATGGGTGTCCATCCTGCATGAGTACACCACCAATAGCAAAATCTGATGCATCAGTGTGTACCTCAAAAGCTTGGCTAAGATCAGGAAGTCTCAGCACTGGTTCCTCCATAAGTGCCTTCTTCAAGTTGTCAAAGGCACGTTGGCATAGTGGCGTCCACAGCCACGTCTTGTTCTTCTTCAGCAAATCCGTCAAGGGGGCGGCAATGGCTGAATATCCCTTGATGAATCTGCGATAGTAGTTGACTAATCCAAGGAAAGACCGCAACTCAGGTACCTTGGTTGGTGGTTCCCATTCTTGAATGGCTCGCACCTTGCCCTCCTCCATGAGCAATTGTCCACCCCGTATCTTGTGACCAAGGAACTCCACCTCATCTTGGGCAAATGAGCATTTCTCCTTCTTCACATATAGCTGGTTCTCCCTCAGAACTTTGAACACCTTCTGCAAGTGCTCGAGGTGTTCTTCTAGAGAATTGCTGTACACCACAATATCATCGATGTAAACCACAACAAATTTGTCCAAGAAAGGATGGAATACCTTGTTCATTAGAGTGCAAAAAGTAGCAGGGGCGTTAGTCAGGCCGAACGGCATGACGAGGAACTCATAAGACCCATATCTTGTCACACATGCGGTCTTCGGTTCATCTCCCGGTGCGATCCTCACTTGATAGTATCCCGAGCGCAGGTCCAACTTGGTGAAGTACCTAGCTCCTCCCAACTGATCAAACAAATCTGCAATCAAAGGGATTGGATACTTGTTTTTGATGGTCACCTTGTTTAGCGCCCTGTAGTCGATGCACAACCTCAGTGTTCCTTCCCTCTTCTTCTGGAAAAGAACTGGGGCACCATAAGGGGCCTTGGACGGTTGGATGTAACCAGCGTCCAACAACTGCTTCAACTGCTTCCTCAATTCCTCCAACTCAGGAGGTGCCATCCGGTATGGCGCTTTGGCAGGGGGCTTGGCACCCGGTTCCAACTCTATGGCATGATCCACCTCTCTCCTAGGTGGTAGAGTGTTGGGCAGCTCCTTTGGCATGACATCCGCAAACTCTTTAAGGACTGCTTCTACAGCTCTAGGGACTGGTTGGACTTCCTTCTCAACTGCCTCAATCCTTACAGTCGCAAGGAACGTCTCTTCGCCCTTCTTCCAAGCTTTGGAAAACTGCATGGCTGACAAGAGCTTCGACTCTCCTTGTTGCCTCATCACCGGCACCATGCATGGTATTGCTCCCTCCTGTGCTATGCACATAGTATTGTAAAATGGAATGGGAAATGCCTTTACCTTGTCCATGAACTCCATTCCAAGCACGACATCGTAGTCATCCATCGAGATCACGGAGAAGTCGGCTACTCCCTTCCAAGTGGCAATGTGCAGCTCCACACCACGAGCTACTCCATCAATTGGCTTAGCAGTTGAATTCACCGTCTTCATACTGCCTGCTTCCTTTGAGACCCGGCACCCAAGTCTCTTTGCTTCCCGCACTGACATGAAGTTGTGAGAAGCACCCGTATCCACTAGACAACGGGTTGTCTTGCCATCCACCATGGCATCGACATACATCACGCCTTTGGCTTGAACCTGTGGCTTGGGGACTTTGGCCTGTAGGGCATTGAAGCGGTGAATGGCTCCCATCCCTGCTTCCCTGTTGGCCTCCTCTTCCTTCTCCTGGTTCATGGCATTCAAGGCTTTCTTTTGTGGGCAATCCCGCATCATGTGCGGTCCGTCGCACAAGTAGCAAGCTAGCTTCGACTTGTCCTTCCCCTTGTCACTTTTGTCATTCTTCTTCGCAAATGGCTTGTGACTGTCGGACTTATCTCCCGACTTGCTACCCTCCTTCGGCTTGTTATCTCCCCCACCGGATCCACTGCTACTTTTCTTGCCTTTGAACTTTGAGTCACCTTGATCTGTCTTCTTGAACTCCACAAGAGACTCGGCTGCAGCAATTGCCTCTGACAGGGTTTGGACATGTCTCCTTTGCAACTCTAGTTTGGCCCAATTCTGTAGGCCACTCATGAAGTACATGAGCTTGTCTTCATCTGTCATGGTTGGCACCTCGAACAACAGGTTGGTGAACGTGGTGACATAGTCTTTCACGCTCCCCGTCTGCTTTAGCCATCTCAGCTTCTCCTTTGCCTCATACTTGGCATTCTCTGGATAGAAATGCAGCATAATATCCTTTTTAAATGCATCCCAGGTATCTAGTGTAAACGTACCTTGGTCGATTTCCATGGATCGACGACGCCACCACATGAGAGCATTGTCGGTGAGAAATAATGTTGCCGTAGTGATTCTGGACTCATCATCGTCCATCTTCAGATACTTGAAATACCTTTCGATATTCCACAAGAATGTGTCTAGCTCCTTCGCTTCCCTCTTCCCATTGAAAGCTTTGGGTTTGAAGGAATCTAACACCTTTGGTTCCTTCGGAGTCCGAGTCTTGTTCAGGACAGCCTCCTTGCACAAGGCCCAATCTCCCTTCACATCCTTCACCTCGTCACGAAGCGCAGTAAGCTCCGCCAAGAAGTGATCCAGCTTGGTTTGGACATCTAGCTTCATCATGTCTAGCGCGGAGTTGAGGGCTCCCTGGAATTGGCCTTGAAGCTCTTCCACAAAAGCTTCGAAACCCACCTTCGTAAGGACGTCCTCCTCGAGTCTCTGATCAAACTCGTTCACGGCATTCTCCATCTTAGAAAGCCGCTTCTCCATCGTGGCTACGACATCTCTAGATCGTTCCCTTTTTGATTTGCCCCCACGCTCCATATTCACCTTGGATGTATCACAATCTATATCGGATTCGCTCTTCGACATGTTTCTTCGAATGATTCAAGCTTCAGCTCTGATACCAACTGTCACGGGATGACTCTTGAAGCCTTCCTTCCGTGCGGCCTTAGACTTGATCGCCTCTCCGAACAAGCTAAGTCAGCCTTCCTTCCTGCAAAATAAGATCGAACCAAGCAAGAACACAAGAACAAGAGCAAGAACGATAAGAACGCTCAAGAACACTTAAGAACACTTGAGAGAGTTTGGGAGAATATTTGCTTGTATTGCTACTATGCTTTACAAGTTGTGAGGTGAGGATTCCTAATGAGGAACCCTCCTTATATAGAGGTCCTAGCTCACCAAACCCTAAAATGGAGGGCTAGGATCGAAACAATCTAACGGTCTAGAATCGTTGCTACCTAACTTTACAGATACATTGAATCTAGACATTAAGTAAAGGGATCTAGAATGATCCATCCGACGGGCCGGGCCTTGAGCTTCTCTTGTTGGGCTTGACCTTCACAAATGAATCTTCTAGAAGGGCCCAATAGTTGTTGGGTTGAACCTCCAACATGCGGGCCGTGACACATGGCATGCGCGGCGCCTGCGCGCAGCCTGCGCGCAGCATGCGCACAACATGCGCACAGGCTGTGCGCAGCGTGCGCGGAGCTTGCGCGCAGCTTGCGCATCTGTCGACAGTGAGGCTAGCGAAACTTGTCCTGCCATGGCATGCGCGCAGCGTGCGCGCAGTCTGTGCGCAGCATGCGCGCAGCCTGTGCGCAGCGTGCGCGCAGCTTGCGCATCTGTAGACAGTGAGGCTAGCAAAACTTGTCCTGCCATGGCATGCGCGCAGTCTGCGCGCAGCATGCGCGCAGCATGTGCGCAGCATGCCGGCAGCATGGTTCCAGGTTTTTTCAAATGTCGACAGAATTTTTCAAATCTTGTCAAACCCCGTTTTTATTGAAATTTCCTCGCACAATAAGCTCCCCATAAGTAGTCTATGATTTTTAGGACCTTCTCCAACTTACAAAACTAAAAAATTCCTCCCGGATTTGTTTTAATGATTTTTTCAATTTTACGACTTCTAAAACTAATAAAAAATACTTCCCGACTTCAAAAATTTATGAAACTTTTTCCCATCATAGATTGCATGTTTCTTAGTATCCCTGCAAAAAATCACGTCCAAATACCTTGTATTGAATTATTTAGAGCCCATTATGACTCCTCGCGCATAGGTGATGTCTCTTCCTGTCAAAGGGCTAAATGCATAAAATGCTATATAGGGGGGTGTGTGTTGCCTGCATATGCATGGCAGCCCATGCCTTCCTAGCTGCAGCCCCCTTCCCCCACGCCACACCCATGTCATGTTGCCTCGATATGTTGCCTCGGTATTATGGGTTTGGTGTCGGGGTCGGGGGGCTGCCACCCATGGCGGTGGTGGCCGGAATCCGGCCGCCGCCACCACGCCGCCGCCATGGGTGAGGGAGGAAAAAAAAGGCGTGGAAAGTTGCGAAATGGGGTTGTCTAGGCTATTTTTTGGCATGGGAGAGCATGGAGTGCTAGGAACTCCTTCTCAAATGCACGGGCATGTCGACCACAACCTCATTTCGCAACAACAACCACCCGTGTGGGGTGGCGGTGGGTGGATAGTCGCGGATTGGGGCTTGCCAAGCCAATGTTTTCAAAAAATTTCATCAAAATTAAAAACAAATGTTTTGTTGCCTTCGGATTTGTGGGCGAGCGGCGAGTCGGAGTGGAGCCGGTAAAGTTTAACCTCGGTGTGCACGGTTGTTTTTAGAAACTCAATCCAATGCCGGGGACGTTGAAAGTGACGCTCTTATGAGTTGCAAACCCGCAAGATTTAAAGAACCTTTTCAAAACAATTTCAAACCAACAAGATTTAAAAACAGAAATTTTCATCAAAATGAAAAACAAATGTTTTGTTGCCTTCGGACTAGTGGGCGAGCGGCGAGTCGGAGTGGAGCCGGTAAAGTTTAACCTCGGTGTGCACGGTTGTTTTTAGAAACTCAATCCAATGCCGGGGACGTTGAAAGTGACGCTCTTATGAGTTGCAAACCCACTAGATTTAAAGAACCTTTTCAAAACAATTTCAAACCAACAAAATTAAAAACAAATGTTTCGTTGCAAACAAATTGTGGGCGAGCGGCGAGTCGGAGTGGAGCCGGTAAAGTTTAACCTCGGTGTGCACGGTTGTTTTTAGAAACTCAATCCAATACCGGGGACGTTGAAAGTGACGCTCTTATGAGTTGCAAACCCACAAGATTTTAAAAACTTTTTGAAAATGTTTCTTCTAAATGACACATTTTGATCCTTGGCAAGTGCTCAATCCGTAACTATCCAATCACCGCCACACCACACCGGTCGGGAGTGTGTGAATGGTGTGCTTCCCGGGGTTGGCATAGATAATCTTTCGCATCGACAATCTTTTGCATGCGAGGGAATGTCTATGCCAACCCCGGGAAGCACACCATTCACCCACTAGTTGTGGGCGACGATGGGTTGGCTTCAAATGAATTTTTGCTTGGGGTTGTCCTCGGTATGCTTTTGTGTTGGGAGTACGGCCACCAAACCTTCTCAATGCACGGGTATGTCGAGGATGGCTTTCGGCGGGGTTGATGAAGAAGCTACCCAATTCTCGGCCACACGAACACATGGTGACGATGCGTTGGCTTCAAGTGAGCTTTAGCTTGGGGTTGTCTTCGGTATGCTTTTGTGTTGGGAGTACGGCCACCAAACCTTCTCAATGCACGGGTATGTCGAGGATGGCTTTCGGCGGAGTTGATGAAGAAGCTAGCAAATTGTTGGCCACTCTCACACGTGTGGGGGTAGGTTGGCTTCGAAAGAAGCTATCCAATCCTCTGAGTGTGCGGTTGAGCTATGATTAAGATTGTCTAGGCATTGCTTGTGTGTGCAAGGTGCGAGCCCAATGCACGAG
>NW_028276904.1:185000-187500 GCF_965620075.1 Prunus avium
CAAACCTTGTCAAACCCCATTTTTATTGAAATTTCCTCGCACAATAAGCTCCCTATAATTAAGTCTATGATTTTTAGGACCTTCTCCAACTTACAAAATGATATTTAGGACCTTGCCTTGCCCTCACATGCCGTGCCCATTCAAGGCATTCCGAGAAAGTGAGGTTATTGGAGGCTTCGGATGGCGTGGCTTGCCTTGCCTTGCATTGGCATGCCATGCCCAAGTTGTGGCCTACACCAAGCCATTCAAGCCATGCGTTGCCTTACCTTGGAATTGCTCATCATCCAATGCATTCCGAGAAAGTGAGTGTAGGCGAGGCTAAGGATGGCTTGCCTTGCCTTGCCTTGCATTGGCATGCCATGCCCAAGTTGTGGCCTACACCAAGCCATTCAAGCCATGCGTTGCCTTACCTTGGAATTGCTCATCATCCAATGCATTCCGAGAAAGTGAGTGTAGGCGAGGCTAAGGATGGCTTGCCTCGCCTTGCCTTGGCATGCCGTGCCCATGATGTGGCCTTGACCAAGCCATTCAAGCCATGCGTTGCCTTCGCCTTGGCATGCCGTGGCCTTGCCTCGCCATGCGATGCATTCCGACAAAGTGACGCGAAGCGGAAGCCTATCATGGCGTAAAAATGTCGACAAAATTTTTCGACATTTGAATAATGGGGTTTGACAAGGTTTGAAAAATTCAATACAAATGGTAGGCTTGAATGTCGACAAAGTGACGCGAAGCGGAAGCCTACCACGGCGTAAAAATGTCGACAGAATTTTTCGGACCTTGTCCTGCCATGGGCTGCGCGCAGCATGCCGGCAGCCTGTGCGCAGCGTGCGCACAGCATGTCGGCAGCGTGCGCGCTGCTGAGACTGTCGACAGAAATTTTCGAAACTTGTCCTGCCATGCGCGCGCGCAGCGTGCGCACAGCATGCCGGCAGCGTGCGCGCACCATGCCGGCAGCGTGCGCGCACCATGCCGGCAGCGTGCGCGCAGCTTGCGCGCAGCGTGCTGATTCTGTCGACAGTGAGGCTAGCGAAACTTGTCCTGCCATGGCGTGCGCGCAGCCTGTGCGCGCAGCTTGCGCATCTGTCGACAGTGAGGCTAGCGAACTTGTCCTGCCATGGCATGCGCTGTGCGCAGCCTGTGCGCAGCGTGCACGCAGCTTGCGCATCTGTCGACAGTGAGGCTAGCGAAACTTGTCCTGCCATGGCATGCGCGGCGCCTGCGCGCAGCCTGCGCGCAGCATGCGCACAACATGCGCACAGGCTGTGCGCAGCGTGCGCGGAGCTTGCGCGCAGCTTGCGCATCTGTCGACAGTGAGGCTAGCGAAACTTGTCCTGCCATGGCATGCGCGCAGCGTGCGCGCAGTCTGTGCGCAGCATGCGCGCAGCCTGTGCGCAGCGTGCGCGCAGCTTGCGCATCTGTAGACAGTGAGGCTAGCAAAACTTGTCCTGCCATGGCATGCGCGCAGTCTGCGCGCAGCATGCGCGCAGCATGTGCGCAGCATGCCGGCAGCATGGTTCCAGGTTTTTTCAAATGTCGACAGAATTTTTCAAATCTTGTCAAACCCCGTTTTTATTGAAATTTCCTCGCACAATAAGCTCCCCATAAGTAGTCTATGATTTTTAGGACCTTCTCCAACTTACAAAACTAAAAAATTCCTCCCGGATTTGTTTTAATGATTTTTTCAATTTTACGACTTCTAAAACTAATAAAAAATACTTCCCGACTTCAAAAATTTATGAAACTTTTTCCCATCATAGATTGCATGTTTCTTAGTATCCCTGCAAAAAATCACGTCCAAATACCTTGTATTGAATTATTTAGAGCCCATTATGACTCCTCGCGCATAGGTGATGTCTCTTCCTGTCAAAGGGCTAAATGCATAAAATGCTATATAGGGGGGTGTGTGTTGCCTGCATATGCATGGCAGCCCATGCCTTCCTAGCTGCAGCCCCCTTCCCCCACGCCACACCCATGTCATGTTGCCTCGATATGTTGCCTCGGTATTATGGGTTTGGTGTCGGGGTCGGGGGGCTGCCACCCATGGCGGTGGTGGCCGGAATCCGGCCGCCGCCACCACGCCGCCGCCATGGGTGAGGGAGGAAAAAAAAGGCGTGGAAAGTTGCGAAATGGGGTTGTCTAGGCTATTTTTTGGCATGGGAGAGCATGGAGTGCTAGGAACTCCTTCTCAAATGCACGGGCATGTCGACCACAACCTCATTTCGCAACAACAACCACCCGTGTGGGGTGGCGGTGGGTGGATAGTCGCGGATTGGGGCTTGCCAAGCCAATGTTTTCAAAAAATTTCATCAAAATTAAAAACAAATGTTTTGTTGCCTTCGGATTTGTGGGCGAGCGGCGAGTCGGAGTGGAGCCGGTAAAGTTTAACCTCGGTGTGCACGGTTGTTTTTAGAAACTCAATCCAATGCCGGGGACGTTGAAAGTGACGCTCTTATGAGTTGCAAACCCGCAAGATTTAAAGAACCTTTTCAAAACAATTTCA
>NW_028276904.1:207500-210000 GCF_965620075.1 Prunus avium
CCTTGCATTGGCATGCCATGCCCAAGTTGTGGCCTACACCAAGCCATTCAAGCCATGCGTTGCCTTACCTTGGAATTGCTCATCATCCAATGCATTCCGAGAAAGTGAGTGTAGGCGAGGCTAAGGATGGCTTGCCTCGCCTTGCCTTGGCATGCCGTGCCCATGATGTGGCCTTGACCAAGCCATTCAAGCCATGCGTTGCCTTCGCCTTGGCATGCCGTGGCCTTGCCTCGCCATGCGATGCATTCCGACAAAGTGACGCGAAGCGGAAGCCTATCATGGCGTAAAAATGTCGACAAAATTTTTCGACATTTGAATAATGGGGTTTGACAAGGTTTGAAAAATTCAATACAAATGGTAGGCTTGAATGTCGACAAAGTGACGCGAAGCGGAAGCCTACCACGGCGTAAAAATGTCGACAGAATTTTTCGGGACCTTGTCCTGCCATGGGCTGCGCGCAGCATGCCGGCAGCCTGTGCGCAGCGTGCGCACAAGCATGTCGGCAGCTGTGCGCGCTGCTGAGACTGTCGACAGAAATTTTCGAAACTTGTCCTGCCATGCGCTGCGCGCAGCGTGCGCACAGCATGCCGGCAGCGTGCGCGCACCATGCCGGCAGCGTGCGCGCACCATGCGGCCGCAGCGTGCGCGCAGCTTGCGCGCAGCGTGCTGATTCTGTCGACAGTGAGGCTAGCGAAACTTGTCCTGCCATGGCGTGCGCGCAGCCTGTGCGCGCAGCTTGCGCATCTGTCGACAGTGAGGCTAGCGAACTTGTCCTGCCATGGCATGCGCTGTGCGCAGCCTGTGCGCAGCGTGCACGCAGCTTGCGCATCTGTCGACAGTGAGGCTAGCGAAACTTGTCCTGCCATGGCATGCGCGGCGCCTGCGCGCAGCCTGCGCGCAGCATGCGCACAACATGCGCACAGGCTGTGCGCAGCAGTGCGCGGAGCTTGCGCGCAGCTTGCGCATCTGTCGACAGTGAGGCTAGCGAAACTTGTCCTGCCATGGCATGCGCGCAGCGTGCGCGCAGTCTGTGCGCAGCATGCGCGCAGCCTGTGCGCAGCGTGCGCGCAGCTTGCGCATCTGTAGACAGTGAGGCTAGCAAAACTTGTCCTGCCATGGCATGCGCGCAGTCTGCGCGCAGCATGCGCGCAGCATGTGCGCAGCATGCCGGCAGCATGGTTCCAGGTTTTTTCAAATGTCGACAGAATTTTTCAAATCTTGTCAAACCCCGTTTTTATTGAAATTTCCTCGCACAATAAGCTCCCCATAAGTAGTCTATGATTTTTAGGACCTTCTCCAACTTACAAAACTAAAAAATTCTCCCGGATTTGTTTTAATGATTTTTTCAATTTTACGACTTCTAAAACTAATAAAAAATACTTCCCGACTTCAAAAATTTATGAAACTTTTTCCCATCATAGATTGCATGTTTCTTAGTATCCCATGCAAAAAAATCACGTCCAAATACCTTGTATTGAATTAATTAGAGCCCATTATGACTCCTCGCGCATAGGTGATGTCTCTTCCTGTCAAAGGGCTAAAATGCATAAAAATGCTATATAGGGGGGTGTGTGTTGCCTGCGGTGTGTGTTGCCTGCATATGCATGGCAGCCCATGCCTTCCTAGCTGCAGCCCCCTTCCCCCACGCCACACCCATGTCATGTTGCCTCGATATGTTGCCTCGGTATTATGGGTTTGGTGTCGGGGTCGGGGGGCTGCCACCCATGGCGGTGGTGGCCGGAATCCGGCCGCCGCCACCACGCCGCCGCCATGGGTGAGGGAGGAAAAAAAAGGCGTGGAAAGTTGCGAAATGGGGTTGTCTAGGCTATTTTTTGGCATGGGAGAGCATGGAGTGCTAGGAACTCCTTCTCAAATGCACGGGCATGTCGACCACAACCTCATTTCGCAACAACAACCACCCGTGTGGGGTGGCGGTGGGTGGATAGTCGCGGATTGGGGCTTGCCAAGCCAATGTTTTCAAAAAATTTCATCAAAATTAAAAACAAATGTTTTGTTGCCTTCGGATTTGTGGGCGAGCGGCGAGTCGGAGTGGAGCCGGTAAAGTTTAACCTCGGTGTGCACGGTTGTTTTTAGAAACTCAATCCAATGCCGGGGACGTTGAAAGTGACGCTCTTATGAGTTGCAAACCCGCAAGATTTAAAGAACCTTTTCAAAACAATTTCAAACCAACAAGATTTAAAAACAGAAATTTTCATCAAAATGAAAAACAAATGTTTTGTTGCCTTCGGACTAGTGGGCGAGCGGCGAGTCGGAGTGGAGCCGGTAAAGTTTAACCTCGGTGTGCACGGTTGTTTTTAGAAACTCAATCCAATGCCGGGGACGTTGAAAGTGACGCTCTTATGAGTTGCAAACCCACTAGATTTAAAGAACCTTTTCAAAACAATTTCAAACCAACAAAATTAAAAACAAATGTTTCGTTGCAAACAAATTGTGGGCGAGCGGCGAGTCGGAGTGGAGCCGGTAAAGTTTAACCTCGGTG
>NW_028276905.1:15000-17500 GCF_965620075.1 Prunus avium
GTGCTGATTCTGTCGACAGTGAGGCTAGCGAAACTTGTCCTGCCATGGCGTGCGCGCAGCCTGTGCGCGCAGCTTGCGCATCTGTCGACAGTGAGGCTAGCGAACTTGTCCTGCCATGGCATGCGCTGTGCGCAGCCTGTGCGCAGCGTGCGCGCAGCTTGCGCATCTGTCGACAGTGAGGCTAGCGAAACTTGTCCTGCCATGGCATGCGCGCAGCCTGCGCACAACATGCGCACAGGCTGTGCGCAGCGTGCGCGGAGCTTGCGCGCAGCTTGCGCGCAGCTTGCGCATCTGTCGACAGTGAGGCTAGCGAAACTTGTCCTGCCATGGCATGCGCGCAGCGTGCGCGCAGTCTGTGCGCAGCGTGCGCGCAGCCTGTGCGCAGCGTGCGCGCAGCCTGTGCGCAGCGTGCGCGCAGCCTGTGCGCAGCGTGCGCGCAGCTTGCGCATCTGTCGACAGTGAGGCTAGCGAAACTTGTCCTGCCATGGCATGCGCGCAGTCTGCGCGCAGCATGCGCGCAGCATGTGCGCAGCATGCCGGCAGCATGGTTCCAGGTTTTTTCAAATGTCGACAGAGTTTTTCAAATCTTGTCAAACCCCGTTTTTATTGAAATTTCCTCGCACAATAAGCTCCCCATAAGTAGTCTATGATTTTTAGGACCTTCTCCAACTTACAAAACTAAAAAATTCCTCCCGGATTTGTTTTAATGATTTTTTCAATTTTACGACTTCTAAAAATAATAAAAAATACTTCCCGACTTCAAAAATTTATGAAACTTTTTCCCATCATAGATTGCATGTTTCTTAGTATCCCTGCAAAAAATCACGTCCAAATACCTTGTATTGAATTATTTAGAGCCCATTATGACTCCTCGCGCATAGGTGATGTCTCTTCCTGTCAAAGGGCTAAATGCATAAAATGCTATATAGGGGGGTGTGTGTTGCCTGCATATGCATGGCAGCCCATGCCTTCCTAGCTGCAGCCCCCTTCCCCCACGCCACACCCATGTCATGTTGCCTCGATATGTTGCCTCGGTATTATGGGTTTGGTGTCGGGGTCGGGGGGCTGCCACCCATGGCGGTGGTGGCCGGAATCCGGCCTCCGCCACCACGCCGCCGCCATGGGTGAGGGAGGAAAAAAAAGGCGTGGAAAGTTGCGAAATGGGGTTGTCTAGGCTTTTTTTTGGCATGGGAGAGCATGGAGTGCTAGGAACTCCTTCTCAAATGCACGGGCATGTCGACCACAACCTCATTTCGCAACAACAACCACCCGTGTGGGGTGGCGGTGGGTGGATAGTCGCGGATTGGGGCTTGCCAAGCCAATGTTTTCAAAAAATTTCATCAAAATTAAAAACAAATGTTTTGTTGCCTTCGGATTTGTGGGCGAGCGGCGAGTCGGAGTGGAGCCGGTAAAGTTTAACCTCGGTGTGCACGGTTGTTTTTAGAAACTCAATCCAATGCCGGGGACGTTGAAAGTGACGCTCTTATGAGTTGCAAACCCGCAAGATTTAAAGAACCTTTTCAAAACAATTTCAAACCAACAAGATTTAAAAACAGAAATTTTCATCAAAATGAAAAACAAATGTTTTGTTGCCTTCGGACTAGTGGGCGAGCGGCGAGTCGGAGTGGAGCCGGTAAAGTTTAACCTCGGTGTGCACGGTTGTTTTTAGAAACTCAATCCAATGCCGGGGACGTTGAAAGTGACGCTCTTATGAGTTGCAAACCCACTAGATTTAAAGAACCTTTTCAAAACAATTTCAAACCAACAAAATTAAAAACAAATGTTTCGTTGCAAACAAATTGTGGGCGAGCGGCGAGTCGGAGTGGAGCCGGTAAAGTTTAACCTCGGTGTGCACGGTTGTTTTTAGAAACTCAATCCAATACCGGGGACGTTGAAAGTGACGCTCTTATGAGTTGCAAACCCACAAGATTTTAAAAACTTTTTGAAAATGTTTCTTCTAAATGACACATTTTGATCCTTGGCAAGTGCTCAATCCGTAACTATCCAATCACCGCCACACCACACCGGTCGGGAGTGTGTGAATGGTGTGCTTCCCGGGGTTGGCATAGATAATCTTTCGCATCGACAATCTTTTGCATGCGAGGGAATGTCTATGCCAACCCCGGGAAGCACACCATTCACCCACTAGTTGTGGGCGACGATGGGTTGGCTTCAAATGAATTTTTGCTTGGGGTTGTCCTCGGTATGCTTTTGTGTTGGGAGTACGGCCACCAAACCTTCTCAATGCACGGGTATGTCGAGGATGGCTTTCGGCGGGGTTGATGAAGAAGCTACCCAATTCTCGGCCACACGAACACATGGTGACGATGCGTTGGCTTCAAGTGAGCTTTAGCTTGGGGTTGTCTTCGGTATGCTTTTGTGTTGGGAGTACGGCCACCAAACCTTCTCAATGCACGGGTATGTCGAGGATGGCTTTCGGCGGAGTTGATGAAGAAGCTAGCAAATTGTTGGCCACTCTCACACGTGTGGGGGTAGGTTG
>NW_028276905.1:27500-32500 GCF_965620075.1 Prunus avium
CCGAAGCTTAGCTCCATAACACTTAGGCATTCACAATTCACCATGGTAAGACATCCTCCCTACTACGAGTAGAACCACCTAACCACCGCCCACACTTGGACTTGGCAGAACCTACTTCCGCAGCATCCACAAGGGAACAAGTAAGACATCCTCCCTAAAGCTACTCCAACTCTTTGCATGCCCATAAGTGCGGACATCCTACGTCCTTAGCCACCATCCTCACAAGAAAACTCTGGGATCCACCTTTGGAACACACCAGCATTCCGAATATTAGTTAGCAACCTTGTGTCGAACATTATGCGTAACCCACACGTCCTCCACAATTGCAAGAGCAACCACTTAAGTGACTCCTTCATTAAAGCCTAGCCCGTCAGCGACCTACTCCCTCAATGGAGCCCAGTCCGTCAGCGACTTACTCCCTTCGAAGACTGCACCATTTCGGTCTTCAGCTCCCACAACTCTTCCCTGAACAAAGGTCTTGCACCTTCCATCCAACACACGTCACCAACTCGGTTTATCACAACCTTCAATGGTATGCTATGGTTCGAGTATAAGCCAATCTTTGACACTCTCACCAAACTCGCGCTCCCATCCTCCCCACATCCTGAACTGAACAAGCAACATCACTTCGTCACAAGCCAGAACCCCTGCCTACCCGACTTCCGGGCGCTTGGTGCACGGATTAGAAAACTAGGCAACCGAGCAGCAAAACCAACCATCATCCCCCATCTTAGAGTCATCCTGCTTGATGTCTTCTCACAACTTCGAGACAAACTTTTGGATACCTTCACCCTTCCATAGGATCCAGCACCAAGACGGGTTTCCAACAACCGTCACACAACCTGATTCCAACAATCATCCACAGTGACGTTGGGGTCTTCTTCCAACTTCGCAAGTCCACTACCCATCACAGGCAATGACATGCTACCTTGCTATCAAAGTTCCTCCATCACCAATCTCTTCTAGGTACGAGTCCCTCACACAGAAACCACCTTCGGAATCGATCGGCTCTGATACCACTTGTCACGGGATCAGAGCTTCACTGTTTGTATCCAAGGTGCGAATCGTTTGAGCAGAAGCCACCATCTAAATCGATCGGCTCTGATACCACTTGTCACGGGACGAGCGTGCGACACGGCGCGGCGGAAGCAAATCACAGATTTCGCTCGCACAAACGCTCCCGTGCGGCCCAGGATCCCTTCGAATCCCGGTCAGCCTTCTCCCCACTTCATGACTCTCACAACTCCGCGAGAGGTTCACCATCATGTGTCGTCTCCCATAGGCGCCAAGCCCCATAGCTAGACAACGAGTCACACTTCCTTGTGACAACACAATCACCCCGCATCCGGCAACGAACCCTCGACGCCCATACATCAAGCGTTGCATAAGACACGTCAACTGCATCGACCACGTCGCATGCCAAACTCGTGGCTCGCTCATGTCCAAGTCGAGACATAGCGATCCAACACACCATCGGTTTACCCACACTTCTGTCGGTCATCCGTTAGCAACCAAGATAGCCCACATCCTCAAGCTATCCACGCAAGCTGTCACGCTCGCATGTCGCCCAAGCCTTGGCGACATATGTATTCCGAATGTCCCACATAACCATCTATGCTTTGCATGGGGTCGCAACCCATGCGTACCGGCATCCGAATATCTTCCTTCCATCTTGGACAAGGCCGAACCCAAGCCAAGTCCATCGAGTCTCGTCAAATGCCTCGCTAGCCGACGGCATAGCGAATGCCATACGTTGACCTCACTCTTTCCAATGATGCGCAATACGAACGGCCCCGCGTGTTCGTACTGTCCTCGGGAAGTCCTTTCCCTCGGAGACATAGATTATCCTTCAACAATCTCATGCCCGCCCTTATGACAACCTCCAATGTCATAAGGATGCTCGCTTAGTGCCACAAGGGTGTAAGCACCAGGGGTGGTGGAGAGCATGACACCATGTCACCCCCTATATAGCATTTTATGCATTTAGCCTTCTGCCAGGAGGGAACATCACCTATGCACGAGGAGTCATAATTGGGCATAACTTCTTCGTACGAACTCCGAATGGCGAACCGTCAGTTGCATAGCGTGTATCTCGTCATTACGAACATCTTTCGTGTTCTGAGTTTCTTCAGGTTCCTCCCGTAACCTTCCGAAATACCCAAAATACCCCTCACACGCACAACCCGGCCAACACCAACCATTCTAGCTCTTAAGTCCTTGCCCCTTCCACACTTGGACTACCTCATAAGCGCATGGATGTCCCAACGGAGTCACGAAAGCACACGCTCAAGTGCGATCCGTGACACTTGCCTTGCATTGGCATGCCATGCCCAAGTTGTGGCCTACACCAAGCCATTCAAGCCATGCGTTGCCTTACCTTGGAATTGCTCATCATCCAATGCATTCCGAGAAAGTGAGTGTAGGCGAGGCTAAGGATGGCTTGCCTCGCCTTGCCTTGGCATGCCGTGCCCATGATGTGGCCTTGACCAAGCCATTCAAGCCATGCGTTGCCTTCGCCTTGGCATGCCGTGGCCTTGCCTCGCCATGCGATGCATTCCGACAAAGTGACGCGAAGCGGAAGCCTATCATGGCGTAAAAATGTCGACAAAATTTTTCGACATTTGAATAATGGGGTTTGACAAGGTTTGAAAAATTCAATACAAATGGTAGGCTTGAATGTCGACAAAGTGACGCGAAGCGGAAGCCTACCACGGCGTAAAAATGTCGACAGAATTTTTCGGACCTTGTCCTGCCATGGGCTGCGCGCAGCATGCCGGCAGCCTGTGCGCAGCGTGCGCACAGCATGTCGGCAGCGTGCGCGCTGCTGAGACTGTCGACAGAAATTTTCGAAACTTGTCCTGCCATGCGCGCGCGCAGCGTGCGCACAGCATGCCGGCAGCGTGCGCGCACCATGCCGGCAGCGTGCGCGCAGCTTGCGCGCAGCGTGCTGATTCTGTCGACAGTGAGGCTAGCGAAACTTGTCCTGCCATGGCGTGCGCGCAGCCTGTGCGCGCAGCTTGCGCATCTGTCGACAGTGAGGCTAGCGAACTTGTCCTGCCATGGCATGCGCTGTGCGCAGCCTGTGCGCAGCGTGCGCGCAGCTTGCGCATCTGTCGACAGTGAGGCTAGCGAAACTTGTCCTGCCATGGCATGCGCGCAGCCTGCGCACAACATGCGCACAGGCTGTGCGCAGCGTGCGCGGAGCTTGCGCGCAGCTTGCGCGCAGCTTGCGCATCTGTCGACAGTGAGGCTAGCGAAACTTGTCCTGCCATGGCATGCGCGCAGCGTGCGCGCAGTCTGTGCGCAGCGTGCGCGCAGCCTGTGCGCAGCGTGCGCGCAGCCTGTGCGCAGCGTGCGCGCAGCCTGTGCGCAGCGTGCGCGCAGCTTGCGCATCTGTCGACAGTGAGGCTAGCGAAACTTGTCCTGCCATGGCATGCGCGCAGTCTGCGCGCAGCATGCGCGCAGCATGTGCGCAGCATGCCGGCAGCATGGTTCCAGGTTTTTTCAAATGTCGACAGAGTTTTTCAAATCTTGTCAAACCCCGTTTTTATTGAAATTTCCTCGCACAATAAGCTCCCCATAAGTAGTCTATGATTTTTAGGACCTTCTCCAACTTACAAAACTAAAAAATTCCTCCCGGATTTGTTTTAATGATTTTTTCAATTTTACGACTTCTAAAAATAATAAAAAATACTTCCCGACTTCAAAAATTTATGAAACTTTTTCCCATCATAGATTGCATGTTTCTTAGTATCCCTGCAAAAAATCACGTCCAAATACCTTGTATTGAATTATTTAGAGCCCATTATGACTCCTCGCGCATAGGTGATGTCTCTTCCTGTCAAAGGGCTAAATGCATAAAATGCTATATAGGGGGGTGTGTGTTGCCTGCATATGCATGGCAGCCCATGCCTTCCTAGCTGCAGCCCCCTTCCCCCACGCCACACCCATGTCATGTTGCCTCGATATGTTGCCTCGGTATTATGGGTTTGGTGTCGGGGTCGGGGGGCTGCCACCCATGGCGGTGGTGGCCGGAATCCGGCCTCCGCCACCACGCCGCCGCCATGGGTGAGGGAGGAAAAAAAAGGCGTGGAAAGTTGCGAAATGGGGTTGTCTAGGCTTTTTTTTGGCATGGGAGAGCATGGAGTGCTAGGAACTCCTTCTCAAATGCACGGGCATGTCGACCACAACCTCATTTCGCAACAACAACCACCCGTGTGGGGTGGCGGTGGGTGGATAGTCGCGGATTGGGGCTTGCCAAGCCAATGTTTTCAAAAAATTTCATCAAAATTAAAAACAAATGTTTTGTTGCCTTCGGATTTGTGGGCGAGCGGCGAGTCGGAGTGGAGCCGGTAAAGTTTAACCTCGGTGTGCACGGTTGTTTTTAGAAACTCAATCCAATGCCGGGGACGTTGAAAGTGACGCTCTTATGAGTTGCAAACCCGCAAGATTTAAAGAACCTTTTCAAAACAATTTCAAACCAACAAGATTTAAAAACAGAAATTTTCATCAAAATGAAAAACAAATGTTTTGTTGCCTTCGGACTAGTGGGCGAGCGGCGAGTCGGAGTGGAGCCGGTAAAGTTTAACCTCGGTGTGCACGGTTGTTTTTAGAAACTCAATCCAATGCCGGGGACGTTGAAAGTGACGCTCTTATGAGTTGCAAACCCACTAGATTTAAAGAACCTTTTCAAAACAATTTCAAACCAACAAAATTAAAAACAAATGTTTCGTTGCAAACAAATTGTGGGCGAGCGGCGAGTCGGAGTGGAGCCGGTAAAGTTTAACCTCGGTGTGCACGGTTGTTTTTAGAAACTCAATCCAATACCGGGGACGTTGAAAGTGACGCTCTTATGAGTTGCAAACCCACAAGATTTTAAAAACTTTTTGAAAATGTTTCTTCTAAATGACACATTTTGATCCTTGGCAAGTGCTCAATCCGTAACTATCCAATCACCGCCACACCACACCGGTCGGGAGTGTGTGAATGGTGTGCTTCCC
>NW_028276905.1:52500-55000 GCF_965620075.1 Prunus avium
GCGCGCGCAGCGTGCGCACAGCATGCCGGCAGCGTGCGCGCACCATGCCGGCAGCGTGCGCGCAGCTTGCGCGCAGCGTGCTGATTCTGTCGACAGTGAGGCTAGCGAAACTTGTCCTGCCATGGCGTGCGCGCAGCCTGTGCGCGCAGCCTGCGCATCTGTCGACAGTGAGGCTAGCGAACTTGTCCTGCCATGGCATGCGCTGTGCGCAGCCTGTGCGCAGCGTGCGCGCAGCTTGCGCATCTGTCGACAGTGAGGCTAGCGAAACTTGTCCTGCCATGGCATGCGCGCAGCCTGCGCACAACATGCGCACAGGCTGTGCGCAGCGTGCGCGGAGCTTGCGCGCAGCTTGCGCATCTGTCGACAGTGAGGCTAGCGAAACTTGTCCTGCCATGGCATGCGCGCAGCGTGCGCGCAGTCTGTGCGCAGCGTGCGCGCAGCCTGTGCGCAGCGTGCGCGCAGCCTGTGCGCAGCGTGCGCGCAGCCTGTGCGCAGCGTGCGCGCAGCCTGTGCGCAGCGTGCGCGCAGCTTGCGCATCTGTCGACAGTGAGGCTAGCGAAACTTGTCCTGCCATGGCATGCGCGCAGTCTGCGCGCAGCATGCGCGCAGCATGTGCGCAGCATGCCGGCAGCATGGTTCCAGGTTTTTTCAAATGTCGACAGAATTTTTCAAATCTTGTCAAACCCCGTTTTTATTGAAATTTCCTCGCACAATAAGCTCCCCATAAGTAGTCTATGATTTTTAGGACCTTCTCCAACTTACAAAACTAAAAAATTCCTCCCGGATTTGTTTTAATGATTTTTTCAATTTTACGACTTCTAAAAATAATAAAAAATACTTCCCGACTTCAAAAATTTATGAAACTTTTTCCCATCATAGATTGCATGTTTCTTAGTATCCCTGCAAAAAATCACGTCCAAATACCTTGTATTGAATTATTTAGAGCCCATTATGACTCCTCGCGCATAGGTGATGTCTCTTCCTGTCAAAGGGCTAAATGCATAAAATGCTATATAGGGGGGTGTGTGTTGCCTGCATATGCATGGCAGCCCATGCCTTCCTAGCTGCAGCCCCCTTCCCCCACGCCACACCCATGTCATGTTGCCTCGATATGTTGCCTCGGTATTATGGGTTTGGTGTCGGGGTCGGGGGGCTGCCACCCATGGCGGTGGTGGCCGGAATCCGGCCTCCGCCACCACGCCGCCGCCATGGGTGAGGGAGGAAAAAAAAGGCGTGGAAAGTTGCGAAATGGGGTTGTCTAGGCTTTTTTTTGGCATGGGAGAGCATGGAGTGCTAGGAACTCCTTCTCAAATGCACGGGCATGTCGACCACAACCTCATTTCGCAACAACAACCACCCGTGTGGGGTGGCGGTGGGTGGATAGTCGCGGATTGGGGCTTGCCAAGCCAATGTTTTCAAAAAATTTCATCAAAATTAAAAACAAATGTTTTGTTGCCTTCGGATTTGTGGGCGAGCGGCGAGTCGGAGTGGAGCCGGTAAAGTTTAACCTCGGTGTGCACGGTTGTTTTTAGAAACTCAATCCAATGCCGGGGACGTTGAAAGTGACGCTCTTATGAGTTGCAAACCCGCAAGATTTAAAGAACCTTTTCAAAACAATTTCAAACCAACAAGATTTAAAAACAGAAATTTTCATCAAAATGAAAAACAAATGTTTTGTTGCCTTCGGACTAGTGGGCGAGCGGCGAGTCGGAGTGGAGCCGGTAAAGTTTAACCTCGGTGTGCACGGTTGTTTTTAGAAACTCAATCCAATGCCGGGGACGTTGAAAGTGACGCTCTTATGAGTTGCAAACCCACTAGATTTAAAGAACCTTTTCAAAACAATTTCAAACCAACAAAATTAAAAACAAATGTTTCGTTGCAAACAAATTGTGGGCGAGCGGCGAGTCGGAGTGGAGCCGGTAAAGTTTAACCTCGGTGTGCACGGTTGTTTTTAGAAACTCAATCCAATACCGGGGACGTTGAAAGTGACGCTCTTATGAGTTGCAAACCCACAAGATTTTAAAAACTTTTTGAAAATGTTTCTTCTAAATGACACATTTTGATCCTTGGCAAGTGCTCAATCCGTAACTATCCAATCACCGCCACACCACACCGGTCGGGAGTGTGTGAATGGTGTGCTTCCCGGGGTTGGCATAGATAATCTTTCGCATCGACAATCTTTTGCATGCGAGGGAATGTCTATGCCAACCCCGGGAAGCACACCATTCACCCACTAGTTGTGGGCGACGATGGGTTGGCTTCAAATGAATTTTTGCTTGGGGTTGTCCTCGGTATGCTTTTGTGTTGGGAGTACGGCCACCAAACCTTCTCAATGCACGGGTATGTCGAGGATGGCTTTCGGCGGGGTTGATGAAGAAGCTACCCAATTCTCGGCCACACGAACACATGGTGACGATGTGTTGGCTTCAAGTGAGCTTTAGCTTGGGGTTGTCTTCGGTATGCTTTTGTGTTGGGAGTACGGCCACCAAACCTTCTCAAT
>NW_028276905.1:75000-77500 GCF_965620075.1 Prunus avium
ACTTGTCCTGCCATGGCATGCGCGCAGCCTGCGCACAACATGCGCACAGGCTGTGCGCAGCGTGCGCGGAGCTTGCGCGCAGCTTGCGCGCAGCTTGCGCATCTGTCGACAGTGAGGCTAGCGAAACTTGTCCTGCCATGGCATGCGCGCAGCGTGCACGCAGTCTGTGCGCAGCGTGCGCGCAGCCTGTGCGCAGCGTGCGCGCAGCCTGTGCGCAGCGTGCGCGCAGCCTGTGCGCAGCGTGCGCGCAGCCTGTGCGCAGCGTGCGCGCAGCCTGTGCGCAGCGTGCGCGCAGCCTGTGCGCAGCGTGCGCGCAGCCTGTGCGCAGCGTGCGCGCAGCTTGCGCATCTGTCGACAGTGAGGCTAGCGAAACTTGTCCTGCCATGGCATGCGCGCAGTCTGCGCGCAGCATGCGCGCAGCATGTGCGCAGCATGCCGGCAGCATGGTTCCAGGTTTTTTCAAATGTCGACAGAATTTTTCAAATCTTGTCAAACCCCGTTTTTATTGAAATTTCCTCGCACAATAAGCTCCCCATAAGTAGTCTATGATTTTTAGGACCTTCTCCAACTTACAAAACTAAAAAATTCCTCCCGGATTTGTTTTAATGATTTTTTCAATTTTACGACTTCTAAAAATAATAAAAAATACTTCCCGACTTCAAAAATTTATGAAACTTTTTCCCATCATAGATTGCATGTTTCTTAGTATCCCTGCAAAAAATCACGTCCAAATACCTTGTATTGAATTATTTAGAGCCCATTATGACTCCTCGCGCATAGGTGATGTCTCTTCCTGTCAAAGGGCTAAATGCATAAAATGCTATATAGGGGGGTGTGTGTTGCCTGCATATGCATGGCAGCCCATGCCTTCCTAGCTGCAGCCCCCTTCCCCCACGCCACACCCATGTCATGTTGCCTCGATATGTTGCCTCGGTATTATGGGTTTGGTGTCGGGGTCGGGGGGCTGCCACCCATGGCGGTGGTGGCCGGAATCCGGCCTCCGCCACCACGCCGCCGCCATGGGTGAGGGAGGAAAAAAAAGGCGTGGAAAGTTGCGAAATGGGGTTGTCTAGGCTTTTTTTTGGCATGGGAGAGCATGGAGTGCTAGGAACTCCTTCTCAAATGCACGGGCATGTCGACCACAACCTCATTTCGCAACAACAACCACCCGTGTGGGGTGGCGGTGGGTGGATAGTCGCGGATTGGGGCTTGCCAAGCCAATGTTTTCAAAAAATTTCATCAAAATTAAAAACAAATGTTTTGTTGCCTTCGGATTTGTGGGCGAGCGGCGAGTCGGAGTGGAGCCGGTAAAGTTTAACCTCGGTGTGCACGGTTGTTTTTAGAAACTCAATCCAATGCCGGGGACGTTGAAAGTGACGCTCTTATGAGTTGCAAACCCGCAAGATTTAAAGAACCTTTTCAAAACAATTTCAAACCAACAAGATTTAAAAACAGAAATTTTCATCAAAATGAAAAACAAATGTTTTGTTGCCTTCGGACTAGTGGGCGAGCGGCGAGTCGGAGTGGAGCCGGTAAAGTTTAACCTCGGTGTGCACGGTTGTTTTTAGAAACTCAATCCAATGCCGGGGACGTTGAAAGTGACGCTCTTATGAGTTGCAAACCCACTAGATTTAAAGAACCTTTTCAAAACAATTTCAAACCAACAAAATTAAAAACAAATGTTTCGTTGCAAACAAATTGTGGGCGAGCGGCGAGTCGGAGTGGAGCCGGTAAAGTTTAACCTCGGTGTGCACGGTTGTTTTTAGAAACTCAATCCAATACCGGGGACGTTGAAAGTGACGCTCTTATGAGTTGCAAACCCACAAGATTTTAAAAACTTTTTGAAAATGTTTCTTCTAAATGACACATTTTGATCCTTGGCAAGTGCTCAATCCGTAACTATCCAATCACCGCCACACCACACCGGTCGGGAGTGTGTGAATGGTGTGCTTCCCGGGGTTGGCATAGATAATCTTTCGCATCGACAATCTTTTGCATGCGAGGGAATGTCTATGCCAACCCCGGGAAGCACACCATTCACCCACTAGTTGTGGGCGACGATGGGTTGGCTTCAAATGAATTTTTGCTTGGGGTTGTCCTCGGTATGCTTTTGTGTTGGGAGTACGGCCACCAAACCTTCTCAATGCACGGGTATGTCGAGGATGGCTTTCGGCGGGGTTGATGAAGAAGCTACCCAATTCTCGGCCACACGAACACATGGTGACGATGCGTTGGCTTCAAGTGAGCTTTAGCTTGGGGTTGTCTTCGGTATGCTTTTGTGTTGGGAGTACGGCCACCAAACCTTCTCAATGCACGGGTATGTCGAGGATGGCTTTCGGCGGAGTTGATGAAGAAGCTAGCAAATTGTTGGCCACTCTCACACGTGTGGGGGTAGGTTGGCTTCGAAAGAAGCTATCCAATCCTCTGAGTGTGCGGTTGAGCTATGATTAAGATTGTCTAGGCATTGCTTGTGTGTGCAAGGTGCGAGCCCAATGCACGA
>NW_028276905.1:85000-87500 GCF_965620075.1 Prunus avium
TTTTATTGAAATTTCCTCGCACAATAAGCTCCCTATAATTAAGTCTATGATTTTTAGGACCTTCTCCAACTTACAAAATGATATTTAGGACCTTGCCTTGCCCTCACATGCCGTGCCCATTCAAGGCATTCCGAGAAAGTGAGGTTATTGGAGGCTTCGGATGGCGTGGCTTGCCTTGCCTTGCATTGGCATGCCATGCCCAAGTTGTGGCCTACACCAAGCCATTCAAGCCATGCGTTGCCTTACCTTGGAATTGCTCATCATCCAATGCATTCCGAGAAAGTGAGTGTAGGCGAGGCTAAGGATGGCTTGCCTTGCCTTGCCTTGCATTGGCATGCCATGCCCAAGTTGTGGCCTACACCAAGCCATTCAAGCCATGCGTTGCCTTACCTTGGAATTGCTCATCATCCAATGCATTCCGAGAAAGTGAGTGTAGGCGAGGCTAAGGATGGCTTGCCTCGCCTTGCCTTGGCATGCCGTGCCCATGATGTGGCCTTGACCAAGCCATTCAAGCCATGCGTTGCCTTCGCCTTGGCATGCCGTGGCCTTGCCTCGCCATGCGATGCATTCCGACAAAGTGACGCGAAGCGGAAGCCTATCATGGCGTAAAAATGTCGACAAAATTTTTCGACATTTGAATAATGGGGTTTGACAAGGTTTGAAAAATTCAATACAAATGGTAGGCTTGAATGTCGACAAAGTGACGCGAAGCGGAAGCCTACCACGGCGTAAAAATGTCGACAGAATTTTTCGGACCTTGTCCTGCCATGGGCTGCGCGCAGCATGCCGGCAGCCTGTGCGCAGCGTGCGCACAGCATGTCGGCAGCGTGCGCGCTGCTGAGACTGTCGACAGAAATTTTCGAAACTTGTCCTGCCATGCGCGCGCGCAGCGTGCGCACAGCATGCCGGCAGCGTGCGCGCACCATGCCGGCAGCGTGCGCGCAGCTTGCGCGCAGCGTGCTGATTCTGTCGACAGTGAGGCTAGCGAAACTTGTCCTGCCATGGCGTGCGCGCAGCCTGTGCGCGCAGCTTGCGCATCTGTCGACAGTGAGGCTAGCGAACTTGTCCTGCCATGGCATGCGCTGTGCGCAGCCTGTGCGCAGCGTGCGCGCAGCTTGCGCATCTGTCGACAGTGAGGCTAGCGAAACTTGTCCTGCCATGGCATGCGCGCAGCCTGCGCACAACATGCGCACAGGCTGTGCGCAGCGTGCGCGGAGCTTGCGCGCAGCTTGCGCGCAGCTTGCGCATCTGTCGACAGTGAGGCTAGCGAAACTTGTCCTGCCATGGCATGCGCGCAGCGTGCGCGCAGTCTGTGCGCAGCGTGCGCGCAGCCTGTGCGCAGCGTGCGCGCAGCTTGCGCATCTGTCGACAGTGAGGCTAGCGAAACTTGTCCTGCCATGGCATGCGCGCAGTCTGCGCGCAGCATGCGCGCAGCATGTGCGCAGCATGCCGGCAGCATGGTTCCAGGTTTTTTCAAATGTCGACAGAATTTTTCAAATCTTGTCAAACCCCGTTTTTATTGAAATTTCCTCGCACAATAAGCTCCCCATAAGTAGTCTATGATTTTTAGGACCTTCTCCAACTTACAAAACTAAAAAATTCCTCCCGGATTTGTTTTAATGATTTTTTCAATTTTACGACTTCTAAAAATAATAAAAAATACTTCCCGACTTCAAAAATTTATGAAACTTTTTCCCATCATAGATTGCATGTTTCTTAGTATCCCTGCAAAAAATCACGTCCAAATACCTTGTATTGAATTATTTAGAGCCCATTATGACTCCTCGCGCATAGGTGATGTCTCTTCCTGTCAAAGGGCTAAATGCATAAAATGCTATATAGGGGGGTGTGTGTTGCCTGCATATGCATGGCAGCCCATGCCTTCCTAGCTGCAGCCCCCTTCCCCCACGCCACACCCATGTCATGTTGCCTCGATATGTTGCCTCGGTATTATGGGTTTGGTGTCGGGGTCGGGGGGCTGCCACCCATGGCGGTGGTGGCCGGAATCCGGCCTCCGCCACCACGCCGCCGCCATGGGTGAGGGAGGAAAAAAAAGGCGTGGAAAGTTGCGAAATGGGGTTGTCTAGGCTTTTTTTTGGCATGGGAGAGCATGGAGTGCTAGGAACTCCTTCTCAAATGCACGGGCATGTCGACCACAACCTCATTTCGCAACAACAACCACCCGTGTGGGGTGGCGGTGGGTGGATAGTCGCGGATTGGGGCTTGCCAAGCCAATGTTTTCAAAAAATTTCATCAAAATTAAAAACAAATGTTTTGTTGCCTTCGGATTTGTGGGCGAGCGGCGAGTCGGAGTGGAGCCGGTAAAGTTTAACCTCGGTGTGCACGGTTGTTTTTAGAAACTCAATCCAATGCCGGGGACGTTGAAAGTGACGCTCTTATGAGTTGCAAACCCGCAAGATTTAAAGAACCTTTTCAAAACAATTTCAAACCAACAAGATTTAAAAACAGAAATTTTCATCAAAATGAAAAACAAATGTTT
>NW_028276905.1:107500-110000 GCF_965620075.1 Prunus avium
CAAGCCATTCAAGCCATGCGTTGCCTTACCTTGGAATTGCTCATCATCCAATGCATTCCGAGAAAGTGAGTGTAGGCGAGGCTAAGGATGGCTTGCCTCGCCTTGCCTTGGCATGCCGTGCCCATGATGTGGCCTTGACCAAGCCATTCAAGCCATGCGTTGCCTTCGCCTTGGCATGCCGTGGCCTTGCCTCGCCATGCGATGCATTCCGACAAAGTGACGCGAAGCGGAAGCCTATCATGGCGTAAAAATGTCGACAAAATTTTTCGACATTTGAATAATGGGGTTTGACAAGGTTTGAAAAATTCAATACAAATGGTAGGCTTGAATGTCGACAAAGTGACGCGAAGCGGAAGCCTACCACGGCGTAAAAATGTCGACAGAATTTTTCGGACCTTGTCCTGCCATGGGCTGCGCGCAGCATGCCGGCAGCCTGTGCGCAGCGTGCGCACAGCATGTCGGCAGCGTGCGCGCTGCTGAGACTGTCGACAGAAATTTTCGAAACTTGTCCTGCCATGCGCGCGCGCAGCGTGCGCACAGCATGCCGGCAGCGTGCGCGCACCATGCCGGCAGCGTGCGCGCAGCTTGCGCGCAGCGTGCTGATTCTGTCGACAGTGAGGCTAGCGAAACTTGTCCTGCCATGGCGTGCGCGCAGCCTGTGCGCGCAGCTTGCGCATCTGTCGACAGTGAGGCTAGCGAACTTGTCCTGCCATGGCATGCGCTGTGCGCAGCCTGTGCGCAGCGTGCGCGCAGCTTGCGCATCTGTCGACAGTGAGGCTAGCGAAACTTGTCCTGCCATGGCATGCGCGCAGCCTGCGCACAACATGCGCACAGGCTGTGCGCAGCGTGCGCGGAGCTTGCGCGCAGCTTGCGCGCAGCTTGCGCATCTGTCGACAGTGAGGCTAGCGAAACTTGTCCTGCCATGGCATGCGCGCAGCGTGCGCGCAGTCTGTGCGCAGCATGCGCGCAGCCTGTGCGCAGCGTGCGCGCAGCCTGTGCGCAGCGTGCGCGCAGCCTGGGCGCAGCGTGCGCGCAGCTTGCGCATCTGTCGACAGTGAGGCTAGCGAAACTTGTCCTGCCATGGCATGCGCGCAGTCTGCGCGCAGCATGCGCGCAGCATGTGCGCAGCATGCCGGCAGCATGGTTCCAGGTTTTTTCAAATGTCGACAGAATTTTTCAAATCTTGTCAAACCCCGTTTTTATTGAAATTTCCTCGCACAATAAGCTCCCCATAAGTAGTCTATGATTTTTAGGACCTTCTCCAACTTACAAAACTAAAAAATTCCTCCCGGATTTGTTTTAATGATTTTTTCAATTTTACGACTTCTAAAAATAATAAAAAATACTTCCCGACTTCAAAAATTTATGAAACTTTTTCCCATCATAGATTGCATGTTTCTTAGTATCCCTGCAAAAAATCACGTCCAAATACCTTGTATTGAATTATTTAGAGCCCATTATGACTCCTCGCGCATAGGTGATGTCTCTTCCTGTCAAAGGGCTAAATGCATAAAATGCTATATAGGGGGGTGTGTGTTGCCTGCATATGCATGGCAGCCCATGCCTTCCTAGCTGCAGCCCCCTTCCCCCACGCCACACCCATGTCATGTTGCCTCGATATGTTGCCTCGGTATTATGGGTTTGGTGTCGGGGTCGGGGGGCTGCCACCCATGGCGGTGGTGGCCGGAATCCGGCCTCCGCCACCACGCCGCCGCCATGGGTGAGGGAGGAAAAAAAAGGCGTGGAAAGTTGCGAAATGGGGTTGTCTAGGCTTTTTTTTGGCATGGGAGAGCATGGAGTGCTAGGAACTCCTTCTCAAATGCACGGGCATGTCGACCACAACCTCATTTCGCAACAACAACCACCCGTGTGGGGTGGCGGTGGGTGGATAGTCGCGGATTGGGGCTTGCCAAGCCAATGTTTTCAAAAAATTTCATCAAAATTAAAAACAAATGTTTTGTTGCCTTCGGATTTGTGGGCGAGCGGCGAGTCGGAGTGGAGCCGGTAAAGTTTAACCTCGGTGTGCACGGTTGTTTTTAGAAACTCAATCCAATGCCGGGGACGTTGAAAGTGACGCTCTTATGAGTTGCAAACCCGCAAGATTTAAAGAACCTTTTCAAAACAATTTCAAACCAACAAGATTTAAAAACAGAAATTTTCATCAAAATGAAAAACAAATGTTTTGTTGCCTTCGGACTAGTGGGCGAGCGGCGAGTCGGAGTGGAGCCGGTAAAGTTTAACCTCGGTGTGCACGGTTGTTTTTAGAAACTCAATCCAATGCCGGGGACGTTGAAAGTGACGCTCTTATGAGTTGCAAACCCACTAGATTTAAAGAACCTTTTCAAAACAATTTCAAACCAACAAAATTAAAAACAAATGTTTCGTTGCAAACAAATTGTGGGCGAGCGGCGAGTCGGAGTGGAGCCGGTAAAGTTTAACCTCGGTGTGCACGGTTGTTTTTAGAAACTCAATCCAATACCGGGGACGTTGAAAGTGACGC
>NW_028276905.1:130000-132500 GCF_965620075.1 Prunus avium
GTCGACAGAATTTTTCGGACCTTGTCCTGCCATGGGCTGCGCGCAGCATGCCGGCAGCCTGTGCGCAGCGTGCGCACAGCATGTCGGCAGCGTGCGCGCTGCTGAGACTGTCGACAGAAATTTTCGAAACTTGTCCTGCCATGCGCGCGCGCAGCGTGCGCACAGCATGCCGGCAGCGTGCGCGCACCATGCCGGCAGCGTGCGCGCAGCTTGCGCGCAGCGTGCTGATTCTGTCGACAGTGAGGCTAGCGAAACTTGTCCTGCCATGGCGTGCGCGCAGCCTGTGCGCGCAGCTTGCGCATCTGTCGACAGTGAGGCTAGCGAACTTGTCCTGCCATGGCATGCGCTGTGCGCAGCCTGTGCGCAGCGTGCGCGCAGCTTGCGCATCTGTCGACAGTGAGGCTAGCGAAACTTGTCCTGCCATGGCATGCGCGCAGCCTGCGCACAACATGCGCACAGGCTGTGCGCAGCGTGCGCGGAGCTTGCGCGCAGCTTGCGCGCAGCTTGCGCATCTGTCGACAGTGAGGCTAGCGAAACTTGTCCTGCCATGGCATGCGCGCAGCGTGCGCGCAGTCTGTGCGCAGCATGCGCGCAGCCTGTGCGCAGCGTGCGCGCAGCCTGTGCGCAGCGTGCGCGCAGCCTGTGCGCAGCGTGCGCGCAGCTTGCGCATCTGTCGACAGTGAGGCTAGCGAAACTTGTCCTGCCATGGCATGCGCGCAGTCTGCGCGCAGCATGCGCGCAGCATGTGCGCAGCATGCCGGCAGCATGGTTCCAGGTTTTTTCAAATGTCGACAGAATTTTTCAAATCTTGTCAAACCCCGTTTTTATTGAAATTTCCTCGCACAATAAGCTCCCCATAAGTAGTCTATGATTTTTAGGACCTTCTCCAACTTACAAAACTAAAAAATTCCTCCCGGATTTGTTTTAATGATTTTTTCAATTTTACGACTTCTAAAAATAATAAAAAATACTTCCCGACTTCAAAAATTTATGAAACTTTTTCCCATCATAGATTGCATGTTTCTTAGTATCCCTGCAAAAAATCACGTCCAAATACCTTGTATTGAATTATTTAGAGCCCATTATGACTCCTCGCGCATAGGTGATGTCTCTTCCTGTCAAAGGGCTAAATGCATAAAATGCTATATAGGGGGGTGTGTGTTGCCTGCATATGCATGGCAGCCCATGCCTTCCTAGCTGCAGCCCCCTTCCCCCACGCCACACCCATGTCATGTTGCCTCGATATGTTGCCTCGGTATTATGGGTTTGGTGTCGGGGTCGGGGGGCTGCCACCCATGGCGGTAGTGGCCGGAATCCGGCCTCCGCCACCACGCCGCCGCCATGGGTGAGGGAGGAAAAAAAAGGCGTGGAAAGTTGCGAAATGGGGTTGTCTAGGCTTTTTTTTGGCATGGGAGAGCATGGAGTGCTAGGAACTCCTTCTCAAATGCACGGGCATGTCGACCACAACCTCATTTCGCAACAACAACCACCCGTGTGGGGTGGCGGTGGGTGGATAGTCGCGGATTGGGGCTTGCCAAGCCAATGTTTTCAAAAAATTTCATCAAAATTAAAAACAAATGTTTTGTTGCCTTCGGATTTGTGGGCGAGCGGCGAGTCGGAGTGGAGCCGGTAAAGTTTAACCTCGGTGTGCACGGTTGTTTTTAGAAACTCAATCCAATGCCGGGGACGTTGAAAGTGACGCTCTTATGAGTTGCAAACCCGCAAGATTTAAAGAACCTTTTCAAAACAATTTCAAACCAACAAGATTTAAAAACAGAAATTTTCATCAAAATGAAAAACAAATGTTTTGTTGCCTTCGGACTAGTGGGCGAGCGGCGAGTCGGAGTGGAGCCGGTAAAGTTTAACCTCGGTGTGCACGGTTGTTTTTAGAAACTCAATCCAATGCCGGGGACGTTGAAAGTGACGCTCTTATGAGTTGCAAACCCACTAGATTTAAAGAACCTTTTCAAAACAATTTCAAACCAACAAAATTAAAAACAAATGTTTCGTTGCAAACAAATTGTGGGCGAGCGGCGAGTCGGAGTGGAGCCGGTAAAGTTTAACCTCGGTGTGCACGGTTGTTTTTAGAAACTCAATCCAATACCGGGGACGTTGAAAGTGACGCTCTTATGAGTTGCAAACCCACAAGATTTTAAAAACTTTTTGAAAATGTTTCTTCTAAATGACACATTTTGATCCTTGGCAAGTGCTCAATCCGTAACTATCCAATCACCGCCACACCACACCGGTCGGGAGTGTGTGAATGGTGTGCTTCCCGGGGTTGGCATAGATAATCTTTCGCATCGACAATCTTTTGCATGCGAGGGAATGTCTATGCCAACCCCGGGAAGCACACCATTCACCCACTAGTTGTGGGCGACGATGGGTTGGCTTCAAATGAATTTTTGCTTGGGGTTGTCCTCGGTATGCTTTTGTGTTGGGAGTACGGCCACCAAACCTTCTCAATGCACGGGTATGTCGAGGATGGCTTTCGGCGGGG
>NW_028276905.1:142500-147500 GCF_965620075.1 Prunus avium
GGGTGCATCTCTTTGAATGTGGAAAATGTGGGGGTACTTGACCAGCGGGCTATGTGGTTGTTCAGTGGTCGAGTGCGACAAGAGACGGAGGTCTCGGCCCAAAGAGGGAAAGACGTAGGACTTTGAAAGAGAAGTTCAAAAGGGTGAACACAGTGGTGCATTGTGGTCCATGGAGCGAAGAGAAGAGGATATTCCTATATGGTGTTGTTATGCGGCAGTGCAGTGGGCACGTCGACGAGGGCGTCGACACTATCAGTGGGGGAGAATGTCACGGATCGCACTTGAGCGTGTGCTTTCGTGACTCCGTTGGGACATCCATGCGCTTATGAGGTAGTCCAAGTGTGGAAGAGGCAAGGACTTAAGAGCTAGAATGGTTGGTGTTGGCCGGGTTGTGCGTGTGAGGGGTATTTTGGGTATTTCGGAAGGTTACGGGAGGAACCTGAAGAAACTCAGAACACGAAAGATGTTCGTAATGACGAGATACACGCTATGCAACTGACGGTTCGCCATTCGGAGTTCGTACGAAGAAGTTATGCCCAATTATGACTCCTCGTGCATAGGTGATGTTCCCTCCTGGCAGAAGGCTAAATGCATAAAATGCTATATAGGGGGTGACATGGTGTCATGCTCTCCACCACCCCTGGTGCTTACACCCTTGTGGCACTAAGCGAGCATCCTTATGACATTGGAGGTTGTCATAAGGGCGGGCATGAGATTGTTGAAGGATAATCTATGTCTCCGAGGGAAAGGACTTCCCGAGGACAGTACGAACACGCGGGGCCGTTCGTATTGCGCATCGTTGGAAAGAGTGAGGTCAACGTATGGCATTCGCTATGCCGTCGGCTAGCGAGGCATTTGACGAGACTCGATGGACTTGGCTTGGGTTCGGCCTTGTCCAAGATGGAAGGAAGATATTCGGATGCCGGTACGCGTGGGTTGCGACCCCATGCAAAGCATAGATGGTTATGTGGGACATTCGGAATACATATGTCGCCAAGGCTTGGGCGACATGCGAGCGTGACAGCTTGCGTGGATAGCTTGAGGATGTGGGCTATCGTGGTTGCTAACGGATGACCGACAGAAGTGTGGGTAAACCGATGGTGTGTTGGATCGCTATGTCTCGACTTGGACATGAGCGAGCCACGAGTTTGGCATGCGACGTGGTCGATGCAGTTGACGTGTCTTATGCAACGCTTGATGTATGGGCGTCGAGGGTTCGTTGCCGGATGCGGGGTGATTGTGTTGTCACAAGGAAGTGTGACTCGTTGTCTAGCCATAGGGCTTGGCGCCTATGGGAGACGACACATGATGGTGAACCTCTCGCGGAGTTGTGAGAGTCATGAAGTGGGGAGAAGGCTGACTGGGATTCGAAGGGATCCTGGGCCGCACGGGAGCGTTTGTGCGAGCGAAATCTGTGATTTGCTTCCGCCGCGCCGCGTCGCACGCTCGTCCCGTGACACTTTGCTCCCATTCAACGCATTCCGACAAAGTGACGCGAAGCGGAAGCCTACCATGGCGTAAAAATGTCGACAAAATTTTTCGACATTTGAATAATGGGGTTTGACAAGGTTTGAAAAATTCAATAAAAATGGTAGGCTTGAATGTCGACAAAGTGACGCGAAGCGGAAGCCTACCATGCGCAAAAATGTTGACAGAATTTTTCGGAACTTGTCCTGCCATGGGCTGCGCGCAGCATGCCGGCAGCTGTGCGCAGCGTGGGCACAGCATGTCGGCAGCGTGCGCGCTGCATAGCCTGTCGACAGAGGCTAGCGAAACTTGTCCTGCCATGCGCGTGCGCAGCTGCGCGCACAGCATGTCGGCAACGTGCGCGCAGCTGAGCTTGTCGACAGAATTTTTCGAAACTTGTCCTGCCATGCGCGCGCGCAGCTTGCGCGCAGCGTGCTGATTCTGTCGACAGTGAGGCTAGCGAAACTTGTCCTGCCATGCGCGCGCGCAGCCTGTGCGCGCAACCTGCGCATCTGTCGACAGTGAGGCTAGCGAAACTTGTCCTGCCATGGCGTGCGCGCAGCCTGTGCGCGCAGCTTGCGAATCTGTCGACAGTGAGGCTTGCGAAACTTGTCCTGCATGGCATGCGCGCAGCCTGCGCGCAGCCTGCACGCAGCATGCCGGCAGCCTGGTTCCAGGTTTTTTCAAATGTCGACAGAATTTTTCAAACCTTGTCAAACCCCATTTTTATTGAAATTTCCTCGCACAATAAGCTCCCTATAATTAAGTCTATGATTTTTAGGACCTTCTCCAACTTACAAAATGATATTTAGGACCTTGCCTTGCCCTCACATGCCGTGCCCATTCAAGGCATTCCGAGAAAGTGAGGTTATTGGAGGCTTCGGATGGCGTGGCTTGCCTTGCCTTGCATTGGCATGCCATGCCCAAGTTGTGGCCTACACCAAGCCATTCAAGCCATGCGTTGCCTTACCTTGGAATTGCTCATCATCCAATGCATTCCGAGAAAGTGAGTGTAGGCGAGGCTAAGGATGGCTTGCCTTGCCTTGCCTTGCATTGGCATGCCATGCCCAAGTTGTGGCCTACACCAAGCCATTCAAGCCATGCGTTGCCTTACCTTGGAATTGCTCATCATCCAATGCATTCCGAGAAAGTGAGTGTAGGCGAGGCTAAGGATGGCTTGCCTCGCCTTGCCTTGGCATGCCGTGCCCATGATGTGGCCTTGACCAAGCCATTCAAGCCATGCGTTGCCTTCGCCTTGGCATGCCGTGGCCTTGCCTCGCCATGCGATGCATTCCGACAAAGTGACGCGAAGCGGAAGCCTATCATGGCGTAAAAATGTCGACAAAATTTTTCGACATTTGAATAATGGGGTTTGACAAGGTTTGAAAAATTCAATACAAATGGTAGGCTTGAATGTCGACAAAGTGACGCGAAGCGGAAGCCTACCACGGCGTAAAAATGTCGACAGAATTTTTCGGACCTTGTCCTGCCATGGGCTGCGCGCAGCATGCCGGCAGCCTGTGCGCAGCGTGCGCACAGCATGTCGGCAGCGTGCGCGCTGCTGAGACTGTCGACAGAAATTTTCGAAACTTGTCCTGCCATGCGCGCGCGCAGCGTGCGCACAGCATGCCGGCAGCGTGCGCGCACCATGCCGGCAGCGTGCGCGCAGCTTGCGCGCAGCGTGCTGATTCTGTCGACAGTGAGGCTAGCGAAACTTGTCCTGCCATGGCGTGCGCGCAGCCTGTGCGCGCAGCTTGCGCATCTGTCGACAGTGAGGCTAGCGAACTTGTCCTGCCATGGCATGCGCTGTGCGCAGCCTGTGCGCAGCGTGCGCGCAGCTTGCGCATCTGTCGACAGTGAGGCTAGCGAAACTTGTCCTGCCATGGCATGCGCGCAGCCTGCGCACAACATGCGCACAGGCTGTGCGCAGCGTGCGCGGAGCTTGCGCGCAGCTTGCGCGCAGCTTGCGCATCTGTCGACAGTGAGGCTAGCGAAACTTGTCCTGCCATGGCATGCGCGCAGCGTGCGCGCAGTCTGTGCGCAGCATGCGCGCAGCCTGTGCGCAGCGTGCGCGCAGCCTGTGCGCAGCGTGCGCGCAGCCTGTGCGCAGCGTGCGCGCAGCCTGTGCGCAGCGTGCGCGCAGCTTGCGCATCTGTCGACAGTGAGGCTAGCGAAACTTGTCCTGCCATGGCATGCGCGCAGTCTGCGCGCAGCATGCGCGCAGCATGTGCGCAGCATGCCGGCAGCATGGTTCCAGGTTTTTTCAAATGTCGACAGAATTTTTCAAATCTTGTCAAACCCCGTTTTTATTGAAATTTCCTCGCACAATAAGCTCCCCATAAGTAGTCTATGATTTTTAGGACCTTCTCCAACTTACAAAACTAAAAAATTCCTCCCGGATTTGTTTTAATGATTTTTTCAATTTTACGACTTCTAAAAATAATAAAAAATACTTCCCGACTTCAAAAATTTATGAAACTTTTTCCCATCATAGATTGCATGTTTCTTAGTATCCCTGCAAAAAATCACGTCCAAATACCTTGTATTGAATTATTTAGAGCCCATTATGACTCCTCGCGCATAGGTGATGTCTCTTCCTGTCAAAGGGCTAAATGCATAAAATGCTATATAGGGGGGTGTGTGTTGCCTGCATATGCATGGCAGCCCATGCCTTCCTAGCTGCAGCCCCCTTCCCCCACGCCACACCCATGTCATGTTGCCTCGATATGTTGCCTCGGTATTATGGGTTTGGTGTCGGGGTCGGGGGGCTGCCACCCATGGCGGTAGTGGCCGGAATCCGGCCTCCGCCACCACGCCGCCGCCATGGGTGAGGGAGGAAAAAAAAGGCGTGGAAAGTTGCGAAATGGGGTTGTCTAGGCTTTTTTTTGGCATGGGAGAGCATGGAGTGCTAGGAACTCCTTCTCAAATGCACGGGCATGTCGACCACAACCTCATTTCGCAACAACAACCACCCGTGTGGGGTGGCGGTGGGTGGATAGTCGCGGATTGGGGCTTGCCAAGCCAATGTTTTCAAAAAATTTCATCAAAATTAAAAACAAATGTTTTGTTGCCTTCGGATTTGTGGGCGAGCGGCGAGTCGGAGTGGAGCCGGTAAAGTTTAACCTCGGTGTGCACGGTTGTTTTTAGAAACTCAATCCAATGCCGGGGACGTTGAAAGTGACGCTCTTATGAGTTGCAAACCCGCAAGATTTAAAGAACCTTTTCAAAACAATTTCAAACCAACAAGATTTAAAAACAGAAATTTTCATCAAAATGAAAAACAAATGTTTTGTTGCCTTCGGACTAGTGGGCGAGCGGCGAGTCGGAGTGGAGCCGGTAAAGTTTAACCTCGGTGTGCACGGTTGTTTTTAGAAACTCAATCCAATGCCGGGGACGTTGAAAGTGACGCTCTTATGAGTTGCAAACCCACTAGATTTAAAGAACCTTTTCAAAACAATTTCAAACCAACAAAATTAAAAACAAATGTTTCGTTGCAAACAAATTGTGGGCGAGCGGCGAGTCGGAGTGGAGCC
>NW_028276905.1:157500-162500 GCF_965620075.1 Prunus avium
GGACAAGGCCGAACCCAAGCCAAGTCCATCGAGTCTCGTCAAATGCCTCGCTAGCCGACGGCATAGCGAATGCCATACGTTGACCTCACTCTTTCCAACGATGCGCAATACGAACGGCCCCGCGTGTTCGTACTGTCCTCGGGAAGTCCTTTCCCTCGGAGACATAGATTATCCTTCAACAATCTCATGCCCGCCCTTATGACAACCTCCAATGTCATAAGGATGCTCGCTTAGTGCCACAAGGGTGTAAGCACCAGGGGTGGTGGAGAGCATGACACCATGTCACCCCCTATATAGCATTTTATGCATTTAGCCTTCTGCCAGGAGGGAACATCACCTATGCACGAGGAGTCATAATTGGGCATAACTTCTTCGTACGAACTCCGAATGGCGAACCGTCAGTTGCATAGCGTGTATCTCGTCATTACGAACATCTTTCGTGTTCTGAGTTTCTTCAGGTTCCTCCCGTAACCTTCCGAAATACCCAAAATACCCCTCACACGCACAACCCGGCCAACACCAACCATTCTAGCTCTTAAGTCCTTGCCCCTTCCACACTTGGACTACCTCATAAGCGCATGGATGTCCCAACGGAGTCACGAAAGCACACGCTCAAGTGCGATCCGTGACATTCTCCCCCACTGATAGTGTCGACGCCCTCGTCGACGTGCCCACTGCACTGCCGCATAACAACACCATATAGGAATATCCTCTTCTCTTCGCTCCATGGACCACAATGCACCACTGTGTTCACCCTTTTGAACTTCTCTTTCAAAGTCCTACGTCTTTCCCTCTTTGGGCCGAGACCTCCGTCTCTTGTCGCACTCGACCATTGAACAACCACATAGCTCGCTGGTCAAGTACCTCCATATTTTCCACATTCAAAGAGATGCACCCCACCTGGGTGTGACTCGTAAGCCAACCGTGTGTCCTCCACGGCACCTCCATTTGTTTGTGCTCCTGCACTGCCACTTCCTGGCATTCGAGGTTCTCCCCCTACTTGTCTCGTTGGCACACCCCCACCTCGAGGTGCCACCACAGCAAAGCCCCGCAACACTTAGGCCCTCTGCCATCGAGTGCGGACATACCCCATGTCCTCGGAACCCATGCCTTTAGTGAGACTTCCGGATCCACCTCTCTGGAACACTCTCTTCCAAATCTCAGTTAGCAACCATATGTCGAACCTTGTGCCCCACCCATCTGTTCTCAACAATTGTAGGAACAACCACTTAAGTGACTCCTTCATTAAAGCCTAGTCCGTCAGCGACTTACTCCCTCAATAGAGCCTAGTCCGTCAGCGACATACTCTTTTCGAAGACTGCACCATTTCGGTCTTGAGCTCCTACCAGTTTTCCTCCGAACAAGGTCCCGCACCTCCTTGTCCAACAATCGTCACCAACTCCCTTGCGCATATGCGCTGCCATACCTCAATGGCGTTCGTGGGTCTCCCCCACTTATCTCGTCAACGCACCCTCACGTCAACGTGCCTCCGAAGCTTAGCTCCATAACACTTAGGCATTCACAATTCACCATGGTAAGACATCCTCCCTACTACGAGTAGAACCACCTGACCAACGCCCAAACTCGGACTCGGCAGCACCACTTCCGCAGCATCCACAAGGGAACAAGTAAGACATCCTCCCCAAAGCTACTCCAACTCTTTGCATGCCCTTAAGTGCGGACATCCTACGTCCTTAGCCACCATCCTCACAAGAAAACTCTGGGATCCACCTTTGGAACACACCAGCATTCCGAATGTTAGTTAGCAACCTTGTGTCGAACATTATGCGTAACCCACACGTCCTCCACAATTGCAAGAGCAACCACTTAAGTGACTCCTTCATTAAAGCCTAGCCCGTCAGCGACTCACTCCCTCAATGGAGCCCAGTCCGTCAGCGACTTACTCCCTTCGAAGACTGCACCATTTCGGTCTTCAGCTCCCACAACTCTTCCCTGAACAAAGGTCTTGCACCTTCCATCCAACACATGTCACCAACTCGGTTTACCACAACCTTCAATGGTATGCTATAGTTCGAGTATAAGCCAATCTTTGACACTCTCACCAAACTCGCGCTCCCATCCTCCCCACATCCTGAACTGAACAAGCAACATCACTTCGTCACAAGCCAGAACCCCTGCCTACCCGACTTCCGGGCGCTTGGTGCACGGATTAGAAAACTAGGCAACCGAGCAGCAAAACCAACCATCATCCCCCATCTTAGAGTCATCCTGCTTGATGTCTTCTCACAACTTCGAGACAAACTTTTGGATACCTTCACCCTTCCATAGGATCCAGCACCAAGACGGGTTTCCAACAACCGTCACACAACCTGATTCCAACAATCATCCACAGTGACGTTGGGGTCTTCTTCCAACTTCGCAAGTCCACTACCCATCACAGGCAATGACATGCTACCTTGCTATCAAAGTTCCTCCATCACCAATCTCTTCTAGGTACGAGTCCCTCACACAGAAACCACCTTCGGAATCGATCGGCTCTGATACCACTTGTCACGGGACGAGCGTGCGACGCGGCGCGGCGGAAGCAAATCACAGATTTCGCTCGCACAAACACTCCCGTGCGGCCCAGGATCCCTTCGAATCCCAGTCAGCCTTCTCCCCACTTCATGACTCTCACAACTCCGCGAGAGGTTCACCATCATGTGTCGTCTCCCATAGGCGCCAAGCCCTATGGCTAGACAACGAGTCACACTTCCTTGTGACAACACAATCACCCCGCATCCGGCAACGAACCCTCGACGCCCATACATCAAGCGTTGCATAAGACACGTCAACTGCATCGACCACGTCGCATGCCAAACTCGTGGCTCGCTCATGTCCAAGTCGAGACATGGCGATCCAACACACCATCGGTTTACCCACACTTCTGTCGGTCATCCGTTAGCAACCACGATAGCCCACATCCTCAAGCTATCCACGCAAGCTGTCACGCTCGCATGTCGCTCAAGCCTTGGCGACATATGTATTCCGAATGTCCCACATAACCATCTATGCTTTGCATGGGGTCGCAACCCATGCGTACCGGCATCCGAATATCTTCCTTCCATCTTGGACAAGGCCGAACCCAAGCCAAGTCCATCGAGTCTCGTCAAATGCCTCGCTAGCCGACGGCATAGCGAATGCCATACGTTGACCTCACTCTTTCCAACGATGCGCAATACGAACGGCCCCGCGTGTTCGTACTGTCCTCGGGAAGTCCTTTCCCTCGGAGACATAGATTATCCTTCAACAATCTCATGCCCGCCCTTATGACAACCTCCAATGTCATAAGGATGCTCGCTTAGTGCCACAAGGGTGTAAGCACCAGGGGTGGTGGAGAGCATGACACCATGTCACCCCCTATATAGCATTTTATGCATTTAGCCTTCTGCCAGGAGGGAACATCACCTATGCACGAGGAGTCATAATTGGGCATAACTTCTTCGTACGAACTCCGAATGGCGAACCGTCAGTTGCATAGCGTGTATCTCGTCATTACGAACATCTTTCGTGTTCTGAGTTTCTTCAGGTTCCTCCCGTAACCTTCCGAAATACCCAAAATACCCCTCACACGCACAACCCGGCCAACACCAACCATTCTAGCTCTTAAGTCCTTGCCCCTTCCACACTTGGACTACCTCATAAGCGCATGGATGTCCCAACGGAGTCACGAAAGCACACGCTCAAGTGCGATCCGTGACACATGGCATGCGCGCAGCCTGCGCACAACATGCGCACAGGCTGTGCGCAGCGTGCGCGGAGCTTGCGCGCAGCTTGCGCGCAGCTTGCGCATCTGTCGACAGTGAGGCTAGCGAAACTTGTCCTGCCATGGCATGCGCGCAGTCTGTGCGCAGCATGCGCGCAGCCTGTGCGCAGCGTGCGCGCAGCCTGTGCGCAGCGTGCGCGCAGCCTGTGCGCAGCGTGCGCGCAGCCTGTGCGCAGCGTGCGCGCAGCTTGCGCATCTGTCGACAGTGAGGCTAGCGAAACTTGTCCTGCCATGGCATGCGCGCAGTCTGCGCGCAGCATGCGCGCAGCATGTGCGCAGCATGCCGGCAGCATGGTTCCAGGTTTTTTCAAATGTCGACAGAATTTTTCAAATCTTGTCAAACCCCGTTTTTATTGAAATTTCCTCGCACAATAAGCTCCCCATAAGTAGTCTATGATTTTTAGGACCTTCTCCAACTTACAAAACTAAAAAATTCCTCCCGGATTTGTTTTAATGATTTTTTCAATTTTACGACTTCTAAAAATAATAAAAAATACTTCCCGACTTCAAAAATTTATGAAACTTTTTCCCATCATAGATTGCATGTTTCTTAGTATCCCTGCAAAAAATCACGTCCAAATACCTTGTATTGAATTATTTAGAGCCCATTATGACTCCTCGCGCATAGGTGATGTCTCTTCCTGTCAAAGGGCTAAATGCATAAAATGCTATATAGGGGGGTGTGTGTTGCCTGCATATGCATGGCAGCCCATGCCTTCCTAGCTGCAGCCCCCTTCCCCCACGCCACACCCATGTCATGTTGCCTCGATATGTTGCCTCGGTATTATGGGTTTGGTGTCGGGGTCGGGGGGCTGCCACCCATGGCGGTGGTGGCCGGAATCCGGCCTCCGCCACCACGCCGCCGCCATGGGTGAGGGAGGAAAAAAAAGGCGTGGAAAGTTGCGAAATGGGGTTGTCTAGGCTTTTTTTTGGCATGGGAGAGCATGGAGTGCTAGGAACTCCTTCTCAAATGCACGGGCATGTCGACCACAACCTCATTTCGCAACAACAACCACCCGTGTGGGGTGGCGGTGGGTGGATAGTCGCGGATTGGGGCTTGCCAAGCCAATGTTTTCAAAAAATTTCATCAAAATTAAAAACAAATGTTTTGTTGCCTTCGGATTTGTGGGCGAGCGGCGAGTCGGAGTGGAGCCGGTAAAGTTTAACCTCGGTGTGCACGGTTGTTTTTAGAAACTCAATCCAATGCCGGGGACGTTGAAAGTGACGCTCTTAT
>NW_028276905.1:207500-210836 GCF_965620075.1 Prunus avium
ATGGGGTTTGACAAGGTTTGAAAAATTCAATAAAAATGGTAGGCTTGAATGTCGACAAAGTGACGCGAAGCGGAAGCCTACCATGGCGTAAAAATGTCGACAGAATTTTTCGGACCTTGTCCTGCCATGGGCTGCGCGCAGCATGCCGGCAGTCTGTGCGCAGCGTGCGCACAGCATGTCGGCAGCGTGCGCGCTGCTGAGCCTGTCGACAGAAATTTTCGAAACTTGTCCTGCCATGCGCGCGCGCAGCTTGCGCGCGGCGTGCGCGCAGCATGCCGGCAGCCTGCGCGCAGCATGCCGGCAGCCTGTGCGCAGCGTGCGCGCTGCTCAGCCTGTCGACAGAAATTTTCGAAACTTGTCCTGCCATGCGCGCGCGCAGCGTGCGCGCAGCATGCCGGCAGCGTGTGCGCAGCGTGCGCGCTTGGGAGCCTGGCCGCAGAATTTTTCGAAACTTGCAATGCCATGCGCGCGCACAGCTTGCGCGCAGCGTGCGCACAGCATGCCGGCAGCGTGCGCGCAGCATGCCGGCAGCGTGTGCGCAGCGTGCGCGCTTGGGAGCCTGTCGACAGAATTTTTCGAAACTTGCCATGCCATGCGCGCGCACAGCTTGCGCGCAGCGTGTGCACAGCATGCCGGCAGCGTGCGCACAGCATGCCGGCAGCGTGTGCGCAGCGTGCGCGCTTGGCAGCCTGTCGACAGAATTTTTCGAAACTTGCCATGCCATGCGCGCGCACAGCTTGCGCGCAGCGTGTGCACAGCATGCCGGCAGCGTGCGCACAACATGTCGGCAGCGTGCGCGCTCGGGAGCCTGTCGACAGAATTTTTCGAAACTTGCCATGCCATGCGCGCGCACAGCTTGCGCGCAGCGTGCTGATTCTGTCGACAGCGAGGCTAGCGAAACTTCTCCTGCCATGGCGTGCGCGCAGCGTGCTGACTCTGTCGACAGTGAGGCTAGCGAAATTTGTCTTGCCATGGCGTGCGCGCAGCTTGCGCATTCGGTCGACAGTGAGGCTAGCGAAACTTGTCCTGCCGTGGCCTGCGCGCAGCCTGCGCGCAGCATGCGCGCAGCATGTGCGCAGCATGCCGGCAGCCTAGTTCCAGATTTTTTCAAATGTCGACAGAATTTTTCAAACCTTGTCAAACCCCATTTTTATTGAAATTTCCTCGCACAATAAGCTCCCCATAAGTAGTCTATGATTTTTAGTACCTTCTCCAAGTTACAAAACTAAAAAATTCCTCCCGGATTTGTTTTAATGATTTTTTCAATTTTACGACTTCTAAAAATAATAAAAAATACTTCCCGACTTCAAATATTTATGAAACTTTTTCCCATCAGAGATTGCATGTTTCTTAGTATCCCTGCAAAAAATCACGTCCAAATACCTTGTATTGAATTATTTAGAGCCCATTATGACTCCTCGCGCATAGGTGATGTCTCTTCCTGTCAAAGGGCTAAATGCATAAAATGCTATATAGGGGGGTGTGTGTTGCCTGCATATGCATGGCAGCCCATGCCCTCCTAGCTGCAGCCCCCTTCCCCCACGCCACACCCATGTCATGTTGCCTCGATATGTTGCCTCGATATGTTGCCTCGGTATTATGGGTTTGGTGTCGGGGTCGGGGGGCTGCCACCCATGGCGGTGGTGGCCGGAATCCGGCCGCCGCCACCACGCCGCCGCCATGGGTGAGGGGGAAAAAAAAAGGCGTGGAAAGTTGCGAAATGGGGTTGTCTAGGCTTTTTTTTGGCATGGAAGAGCATGGAGTGCTAGGAACTCCTTCTCAAATGCGCGGGCATGTCGACCACAACCTCATTTCGCAACAACAACCACCCGTGTGGGGTGGCGGTGGGTGGATAGTCGCGGATTGGGGCTTGCCAAGCCAATGTTTTCAAAAAAATTCATCAAAATTAAAAACAAATGTTTTGTTGCCTTCGGATTTGTGGGCGAGCGGTGAGTCGGAGTGGAGCCGGTAAAGTTTAACCTCGGTGTGCACGGTTGTTTTTAGAAACTCAATCCAATGCCGGGGACGTTGAAAGTGACGCTCTTATGAGTTGCAAACCCGCAAGATTTAAAGAACCTTTTCAAAAAAAATTCAAACCAACAAGATTTAAAAACAGAAATTTTCATCAAAATGAAAAACAAATGTTTTGTTGCCTTCGGACTAGTGGGCGAGCGGCGAGTCGGAGCGGAGCCGGTAAAGTTTAACCTCGGTGTGCACGGTTGTTTTTAGAAACTCAATCCAATACCGGGGACGTTGAAAGTGATGCTCTTATGAGTTGCAAACCCACTAGATTTAAAGAACCTTTTCAAAACAATTTCAAACCAACAAGATTTAAACCAACAAAATTAAAAACAAATGTTTCGTTGCAAACAAATTGTGGGCGAGCGGCGAGTCGGAGTGGAGCCGGTAAAGTTTAACCTCGGTGTGCACGGTTGTTTTTAGAAACTCAATCCAATACCGGGGACGTTGAAAGTGACGCTCTTATGAGTTGCAAACCCACAAGATTTTAAAAACTTTTTGAAAATGTTTCTTCTAAATGACACATTTTGATCCTTGGCAAGTGCTCAATCCGTAACTATCCAATCACCGCCACACCACACCGGTCGGGAGTGTGTGAATGGTGTGCTTCCCGGGGTTGGCATAGATAATCTTTCGCATCGACAATCTTTTGCATGCGAGGGAATGTCTATGCCAACCCCGGGAAGCACACCATTCACCCACTAGTTGTGGGCGACGATGGGTTGGCTTCAAATGAATTTTTGCTTGGGGTTGTCCTCGGTATGCTTTTGTGTTGGGAGTACGGCCACCAAACCTTCTCAATGCACGGGTATGTCGAGGATGGCTTTCGGCGGGGTTGATGAAGAAGCTACCCAATTCTCGGCCACACGAACACATGGTGACGATGCGTTGGCTTCAAGTGAGCTTTAGCTTGGGGTTGTCTTCGGTATGCTTTTGTGTTGGGAGTACGGCCACCAAACCTTCTCAATGCACGGGTATGTCGAGGATGGCTTTCGGCGGAGTTGATGAAGAAGCTAGCAAATTGTTGGCCACTCTCACACGTGTGGGGGTAGGTTGGCTTCGAAAGAAGCTATCCAATCCTCTGAGTGTGCGGTTGAGCTATGATTAAGATTGTCTAGGCATTGCTTGTGTGTGCAAGGTGCGAGCCCAATGCACGAGCAAGTCGAGGATGACAATCTTAAGAGTAACAATGATGCCACAAAATATCGGTTGCCTTCGGAGTAGTGGGCGAGCGGCGAGTCGGAGTGGAGCCGGTAAAGTTTAACCTCGGTGTGCACGGTTGTTTTTAGAAACTCAGCCCAATACCGGGGACGTTGA
>NW_028276906.1:15000-17500 GCF_965620075.1 Prunus avium
TACCGGCTCCACTCCGACTCGCCGCTCGCCCACAATTTGTTTGCAACGAAACATTTGTTTTTAATTTTGTTGGTTTGAAATTGTTTTGAAAAGGTTCTTTAAATCTAGTGGGTTTGCAACTCATAAGAGCGTCACTTTCAACGTCCCCGGCATTGGATTGAGTTTCTAAAAACAACCGTGCACACCGAGGTTAAACTTTACCGGCTCCACTCCGACTCGCCGCTCGCCCACTAGTCCGAAGGCAACAAAACATTTGTTTTTCATTTTGATGAAAATTTCTGTTTTTAAATCTTGTTGGTTTGAAATTGTTTTGAAAAGGTTCTTTAAATCTTGCGGGTTTGCAACTCATAAGAGCGTCACTTTCAACGTCCCCGGCATTGGATTGAGTTTCTAAAAACAACCGTGCACACCGAGGTTAAACTTTACCGGCTCCACTCCGACTCGCCGCTCGCCCACAAATCCGAAGGCAACAAAACATTTGTTTTTAATTTTGATGAAATTTTTTGAAAACATTGGCTTGGCAAGCCCCAATCCGCGACTATCCACCCACCGCCACCCCACACGGGTGGTTGTTGTTGCGAAATGAGGTTGTGGTCGACATGCCCGTGCATTTGAGAAGGAGTTCCTAGCACTCCATGCTCTCCCATGCCAAAAAATAGCCTAGACAACCCCATTTCGCAACTTTCCACGCCTTTTTTTTCCTCCCTCACCCATGGCGGCGGCGTGGTGGCGGCGGCCGGATTCCGGCCACCACCGCCATGGGTGGCAGCCCCCCGACCCCGACACCAAACCCATAATACCGAGGCAACATATCGAGGCAACATGACATGGGTGTGGCGTGGGGGAAGGGGGCTGCAGCTAGGAAGGCATGGGCTGCCATGCATATGCAGGCAACACACACCCCCCTATATAGCATTTTATGCATTTAGCCCTTTGACAGGAAGAGACATCACCTATGCGCGAGGAGTCATAATGGGCTCTAAATAATTCAATACAAGGTATTTGGACGTGATTTTTTGCAGGGATACTAAGAAACATGCAATCTATGATGGGAAAAAGTTTCATAAATTTTTGAAGTCGGGAAGTATTTTTTATTAGTTTTAGAAGTCGTAAAATTGAAAAAATCATTAAAACAAATCCGGGAGGAATTTTTTAGTTTTGTAAGTTGGAGAAGGTCCTAAAAATCATAGACTACTTATGGGGAGCTTATTGTGCGAGGAAATTTCAATAAAAACGGGGTTTGACAAGATTTGAAAAATTCTGTCGACATTTGAAAAAACCTGGAACCATGCTGCCGGCATGCTGCGCACATGCTGCGCGCATGCTGCGCGCAGACTGCGCGCATGCCATGGCAGGACAAGTTTTGCTAGCCTCACTGTCTACAGATGCGCAAGCTGCGCGCACGCTGCGCACAGGCTGCGCGCATGCTGCGCACAGACTGCGCGCACGCTGCGCGCATGCCATGGCAGGACAAGTTTCGCTAGCCTCACTGTCGACAGATGCGCAAGCTGCGCGCAAGCTCCGCGCACGCTGCGCACAGCCTGTGCGCATGTTGTGCGCATGCTGCGCGCAGGCTGCGCGCAGGCGCCGCGCATGCCATGGCAGGACAAGTTTCGCTAGCCTCACTGTCGACAGATGCGCAAGCTGCGTGCACGCTGCGCACAGGCTGCGCACAGCGCATGCCATGGCAGGACAAGTTCGCTAGCCTCACTGTCGACAGATGCGCAAGCTGCGCGCACAGGCTGCGCGCACGCCATGGCAGGACAAGTTTCGCTAGCCTCACTGTCGACAGAATCAGCACGCTGCGCGCAAGCTGCGCGCACGCTGCCGGCATGGTGCGCGCACGCTGCCGGCATGGTGCGCGCACGCTGCCGGCATGGTGCGCGCACGCTGCCGGCATGCTGTGCGCACGCTGCGCGCGCGCATGGCAGGACAAGTTTCGAAAATTTCTGTCGACAGTCTCAGCAGCGCGCACGCTGCCGACATGCTGTGCGCACGCTGCGCACAGGCTGCCGGCATGCTGCGCGCAGCCCATGGCAGGACAAGGTCCGAAAAATTCTGTCGACATTTTTACGCCGTGGTAGGCTTCCGCTTCGCGTCACTTTGTCGACATTCAAGCCTACCATTTGTATTGAATTTTTCAAACCTTGTCAAACCCCATTATTCAAATGTCGAAAAATTTTGTCGACATTTTTACGCCATGATAGGCTTCCGCTTCGCGTCACTTTGTCGGAATGCATCGCATGGCGAGGCAAGGCCACGGCATGCCAAGGCGAAGGCAACGCATGGCTTGAATGGCTTGGTCAAGGCCACATCATGGGCACGGCATGCCAAGGCAAGGCGAGGCAAGCCATCCTTAGCCTCGCCTACACTCACTTTCTCGGAATGCATTGGATGATGAGCAATTCCAAGGTAAGGCAACGCATGGCTTGAATGGCTTGGTGTAGGCCACAACTTGGGCATGGCATGCCAATGCAAGGCAAGGCAAGGCAAGCCATCC
>NW_028276906.1:37500-40000 GCF_965620075.1 Prunus avium
TCTTTAAATCTTGCGGGTTTGCAACTCATAAGAGCGTCACTTTCAACGTCCCCGGCATTGGATTGAGTTTCTAAAAACAACCGTGCACACCGAGGTTAAACTTTACCGGCTCCACTCCGACTCGCCGCTCGCCCACAAATCCGAAGGCAACAAAACATTTGTTTTTAATTTTGATGAAATTTTTTGAAAACATTGGCTTGGCAAGCCCCAATCCGCGACTATCCACCCACCGCCACCCCACACGGGTGGTTGTTGTTGCGAAATGAGGTTGTGGTCGACATGCCCGTGCATTTGAGAAGGAGTTCCTAGCACTCCATGCTCTCCCATGCCAAAAAATAGCCTAGACAACCCCATTTCGCAACTTTCCACGCCTTTTTTTTCCTCCCTCACCCATGGCGGCGGCGTGGTGGCGGCGGCCGGATTCCGGCCACCACCGCCATGGGTGGCAGCCCCCCGACCCCGACACCAAACCCATAATACCGAGGCAACATATCGAGGCAACATGACATGGGTGTGGCGTGGGGGAAGGGGGCTGCAGCTAGGAAGGCATGGGCTGCCATGCATATGCAGGCAACACACACCCCCCTATATAGCATTTTATGCATTTAGCCCTTTGACAGGAAGAGACATCACCTATGCGCGAGGAGTCATAATGGGCTCTAAATAATTCAATACAAGGTATTTGGACGTGATTTTTTGCAGGGATACTAAGAAACATGCAATCTATGATGGGAAAAAGTTTCATAAATTTTTGAAGTCGGGAAGTATTTTTTATTAGTTTTAGAAGTCGTAAAATTGAAAAAATCATTAAAACAAATCCGGGAGGAATTTTTTAGTTTTGTAAGTTGGAGAAGGTCCTAAAAATCATAGACTACTTATGGGGAGCTTATTGTGCGAGGAAATTTCAATAAAAACGGGGTTTGACAAGATTTGAAAAATTCTGTCGACATTTGAAAAAACCTGGAACCATGCTGCCGGCATGCTGCGCACATGCTGCGCGCATGCTGCGCGCAGACTGCGCGCATGCCATGGCAGGACAAGTTTTGCTAGCCTCACTGTCTACAGATGCGCAAGCTGCGCGCACGCTGCGCACAGGCTGCGCGCATGCTGCGCACAGACTGCGCGCACGCTGCGCGCATGCCATGGCAGGACAAGTTTCGCTAGCCTCACTGTCGACAGATGCGCAAGCTGCGCGCAAGCTCCGCGCACGCTGCGCACAGCCTGTGCGCATGTTGTGCGCATGCTGCGCGCAGGCTGCGCGCAGGCGCCGCGCATGCCATGGCAGGACAAGTTTCGCTAGCCTCACTGTCGACAGATGCGCAAGCTGCGTGCACGCTGCGCACAGGCTGCGCACAGCGCATGCCATGGCAGGACAAGTTCGCTAGCCTCACTGTCGACAGATGCGCAAGCTGCGCGCACAGGCTGCGCGCACGCCATGGCAGGACAAGTTTCGCTAGCCTCACTGTCGACAGAATCAGCACGCTGCGCGCAAGCTGCGCGCACGCTGCCGGCATGGTGCGCGCACGCTGCCGGCATGGTGCGCGCACGCTGCCGGCATGGTGCGCGCACGCTGCCGGCATGGTGCGCGCACGCTGCCGGCATGCTGTGCGCACGCTGCGCGCGCGCATGGCAGGACAAGTTTCGAAAATTTCTGTCGACAGTCTCAGCAGCGCGCACGCTGCCGACATGCTGTGCGCACGCTGCGCACAGGCTGCCGGCATGCTGCGCGCAGCCCATGGCAGGACAAGGTCCGAAAAATTCTGTCGACATTTTTACGCCGTGGTAGGCTTCCGCTTCGCGTCACTTTGTCGACATTCAAGCCTACCATTTGTATTGAATTTTTCAAACCTTGTCAAACCCCATTATTCAAATGTCGAAAAATTTTGTCGACATTTTTACGCCATGATAGGCTTCCGCTTCGCGTCACTTTGTCGGAATGCATCGCATGGCGAGGCAAGGCCACGGCATGCCAAGGCGAAGGCAACGCATGGCTTGAATGGCTTGGTCAAGGCCACATCATGGGCACGGCATGCCAAGGCAAGGCGAGGCAAGCCATCCTTAGCCTCGCCTACACTCACTTTCTCGGAATGCATTGGATGATGAGCAATTCCAAGGTAAGGCAACGCATGGCTTGAATGGCTTGGTGTAGGCCACAACTTGGGCATGGCATGCCAATGCAAGGCAAGGCAAGGCAAGCCATCCTTAGCCTCGCCTACACTCACTTTCTCGGAATGCATTGGATGATGAGCAATTCCAAGGTAAGGCAACGCATGGCTTGAATGGCTTGGTGTAGGCCACAACTTGGGCATGGCATGCCAATGCAAGGCAAGGCAAGCCACGCCATCCGAAGCCTCCAATAACCTCACTTTCTCGGAATGCCTTGAATGGGCACGGCATGTGAGGGCAAGGCAAGGTCCTAAATATCATTTTGTAAGTTGGAGAAGGTCCTAAAAATCATAGACTTAATTATAGGGAGCTTATTGTGCGAGGAAATTTCAAT
>NW_028276906.1:47500-50000 GCF_965620075.1 Prunus avium
CTTAAGATTGTCATCCTCGACTTGCTCGTGCATTGGGCTCGCACCTTGCACACACAAGCAATGCCTAGACAATCTTAATCATAGCTCAACCGCACACTCAGAGGATTGGATAGCTTCTTTCGAAGCCAACCTACCCCCACACGTGTGAGAGTGGCCAACAATTTGCTAGCTTCTTCATCAACTCCGCCGAAAGCCATCCTCGACATACCCGTGCATTGAGAAGGTTTGGTGGCCGTACTCCCAACACAAAAGCATACCGAAGACAACCCCAAGCTAAAGCTCACTTGAAGCCAACGCATCGTCACCATGTGTTCGTGTGGCCGAGAATTGGGTAGCTTCTTCATCAACCCCGCCGAAAGCCATCCTCGACATACCCGTGCATTGAGAAGGTTTGGTGGCCGTACTCCCAACACAAAAGCATACCGAGGACAACCCCAAGCAAAAATTCATTTGAAGCCAACCCATCGTCGCCCACAACTAGTGGGTGAATGGTGTGCTTCCCGGGGTTGGCATAGACATTCCCTCGCATGCAAAAGATTGTCGATGCGAAAGATTATCTATGCCAACCCCGGGAAGCACACCATTCACACACTCCCGACCGGTGTGGTGTGGCGGTGATTGGATAGTTACGGATTGAGCACTTGCCAAGGATCAAAATGTGTCATTTAGAAGAAACATTTTCAAAAAGTTTTTAAAATCTTGTGGGTTTGCAACTCATAAGAGCGTCACTTTCAACATCCCCGGTATTGGATTGAGTTTCTAAAAACAACCGTGCACACCGAGGTTAAACTTTACCGGCTCCACTCCGACTCGCCGCTCGCCCACAATTTGTTTGCAACGAAACATTTGTTTTTAATTTTGTTGGTTTGAAATTGTTTTGAAAAGGTTCTTTAAATCTAGTGGGTTTGCAACTCATAAGAGCGTCACTTTCAACGTCCCTGGCATTGGATTGAGTTTCTAAAAACAACCGTGCACACCGAGGTTAAACTTTACCGGCTCCACTCCGACTCGCCGCTCGCCCACTAGTCCGAAGGCAACAAAACATTTGTTTTTCATTTTGATGAAAATTTCTGTTTTTAAATCTTGTTGGTTTGAAATTGTTTTGAAAAGGTTCTTTAAATCTTGCGGGTTTGCAACTCATAAGAGCGTCACTTTCAACGTCCCCGGCATTGGATTGAGTTTCTAAAAACAACCGTGCACACCGAGGTTAAACTTTACCGGCTCCACTCCGACTCGCCGCTCGCCCACAAATCCGAAGGCAACAAAACATTTGTTTTTAATTTTGATGAAATTTTTTGAAAACATTGGCTTGGCAAGCCCCAATCCGCGACTATCCACCCACCGCCACCCCACACGGGTGGTTGTTGTTGCGAAATGAGGTTGTGGTCGACATGCCCGTGCATTTGAGAAGGAGTTCCTAGCACTCCATGCTCTCCCATGCCAAAAAATAGCCTAGACAACCCCATTTCGCAACTTTCCACGCCTTTTTTTTCCTCCCTCACCCATGGCGGCGGCGTGGTGGCGGCGGCCGGATTCCGGCCACCACCGCCATGGGTGGCAGCCCCCCGACCCCGACACCAAACCCATAATACCGAGGCAACATATCGAGGCAACATGACATGGGTGTGGCGTGGGGGAAGGGGGCTGCAGCTAGGAAGGCATGGGCTGCCATGCATATGCAGGCAACACACACCCCCCTATATAGCATTTTATGCATTTAGCCCTTTGACAGGAAGAGACATCACCTATGCGCGAGGAGTCATAATGGGCTCTAAATAATTCAATACAAGGTATTTGGACGTGATTTTTTGCAGGGATACTAAGAAACATGCAATCTATGATGGGAAAAAGTTTCATAAATTTTTGAAGTCGGGAAGTATTTTTTATTAGTTTTAGAAGTCGTAAAATTGAAAAAATCATTAAAACAAATCCGGGAGGAATTTTTTAGTTTTGTAAGTTGGAGAAGGTCCTAAAAATCATAGACTACTTATGGGGAGCTTATTGTGCGAGGAAATTTCAATAAAAACGGGGTTTGACAAGATTTGAAAAATTCTGTCGACATTTGAAAAAACCTGGAACCATGCTGCCGGCATGCTGCGCACATGCTGCGCGCATGCTGCGCGCAGACTGCGCGCATGCCATGGCAGGACAAGTTTTGCTAGCCTCACTGTCTACAGATGCGCAAGCTGCGCGCACGCTGCGCACAGGCTGCGCGCATGCTGCGCACAGACTGCGCGCACGCTGCGCGCATGCCATGGCAGGACAAGTTTCGCTAGCCTCACTGTCGACAGATGCGCAAGCTGCGCGCAAGCTCCGCGCACGCTGCGCACAGCCTGTGCGCATGTTGTGCGCATGCTGCGCGCAGGCTGCGCGCAGGCGCCGCGCATGCCATGGCAGGACAAGTTTCGCTAGCCTCACTGTCGACAGATGCGCAAGCTGCGTGCACGCTGCGCACAGGCTGCGCACAGCGCATGCCATGGCAGGACAAGTTCGCTAGCCT
>NW_028276906.1:70000-72500 GCF_965620075.1 Prunus avium
AAGCTCACTTGAAGCCAACGCATCGTCACCATGTGTTCGTGTGGCCGAGAATTGGGTAGCTTCTTCATCAACCCCGCCGAAAGCCATCCTCGACATACCCGTGCATTGAGAAGGTTTGGTGGCCGTACTCCCAACACAAAAGCATACCGAGGACAACCCCAAGCAAAAATTCATTTGAAGCCAACCCATCGTCGCCCACAACTAGTGGGTGAATGGTGTGCTTCCCGGGGTTGGCATAGACATTCCCTCGCATGCAAAAGATTGTCGATGCGAAAGATTATCTATGCCAACCCCGGGAAGCACACCATTCACACACTCCCGACCGGTGTGGTGTGGCGGTGATTGGATAGTTACGGATTGAGCACTTGCCAAGGATCAAAATGTGTCATTTAGAAGAAACATTTTCAAAAAGTTTTTAAAATCTTGTGGGTTTGCAACTCATAAGAGCGTCACTTTCAACGTCCCCGGTATTGGATTGAGTTTCTAAAAACAACCGTGCACACCGAGGTTAAACTTTACCGGCTCCACTCCGACTCGCCGCTCGCCCACAATTTGTTTGCAACGAAACATTTGTTTTTAATTTTGTTGGTTTGAAATTGTTTTGAAAAGGTTCTTTAAATCTAGTGGGTTTGCAACTCATAAGAGCGTCACTTTCAACGTCCCCGGCATTGGATTGAGTTTCTAAAAACAACCGTGCACACCGAGGTTAAACTTTACCGGCTCCACTCCGACTCGCCGCTCGCCCACTAGTCCGAAGGCAACAAAACATTTGTTTTTCATTTTGATGAAAATTTCTGTTTTTAAATCTTGTTGGTTTGAAATTGTTTTGAAAAGGTTCTTTAAATCTTGCGGGTTTGCAACTCATAAGAGCGTCACTTTCAACGTCCCCGGCATTGGATTGAGTTTCTAAAAACAACCGTGCACACCGAGGTTAAACTTTACCGGCTCCACTCCGACTCGCCGCTCGCCCACAAATCCGAAGGCAACAAAACATTTGTTTTTAATTTTGATGAAATTTTTTGAAAACATTGGCTTGGCAAGCCCCAATCCGCGACTATCCACCCACCGCCACCCCACACGGGTGGTTGTTGTTGCGAAATGAGGTTGTGGTCGACATGCCCGTGCATTTGAGAAGGAGTTCCTAGCACTCCATGCTCTCCCATGCCAAAAAATAGCCTAGACAACCCCATTTCGCAACTTTCCACGCCTTTTTTTTCCTCCCTCACCCATGGCGGCGGCGTGGTGGCGGCGGCCGGATTCCGGCCACCACCGCCATGGGTGGCAGCCCCCCGACCCCGACACCAAACCCATAATACCGAGGCAACATATCGAGGCAACATGACATGGGTGTGGCGTGGGGGAAGGGGGCTGCAGCTAGGAAGGCATGGGCTGCCATGCATATGCAGGCAACACACACCCCCCTATATAGCATTTTATGCATTTAGCCCTTTGACAGGAAGAGACATCACCTATGCGCGAGGAGTCATAATGGGCTCTAAATAATTCAATACAAGGTATTTGGACGTGATTTTTTGCAGGGATACTAAGAAACATGCAATCTATGATGGGAAAAAGTTTCATAAATTTTTGAAGTCGGGAAGTATTTTTTATTAGTTTTAGAAGTCGTAAAATTGAAAAAATCATTAAAACAAATCCGGGAGGAATTTTTTAGTTTTGTAAGTTGGAGAAGGTCCTAAAAATCATAGACTACTTATGGGGAGCTTATTGTGCGAGGAAATTTCAATAAAAACGGGGTTTGACAAGATTTGAAAAATTCTGTCGACATTTGAAAAAACCTGGAACCATGCTGCCGGCATGCTGCGCACATGCTGCGCGCATGCTGCGCGCAGACTGCGCGCATGCCATGGCAGGACAAGTTTTGCTAGCCTCACTGTCTACAGATGCGCAAGCTGCGCGCACGCTGCGCACAGGCTGCGCGCATGCTGCGCACAGACTGCGCGCACGCTGCGCGCATGCCATGGCAGGACAAGTTTCGCTAGCCTCACTGTCGACAGATGCGCAAGCTGCGCGCAAGCTCCGCGCACGCTGCGCACAGCCTGTGCGCATGTTGTGCGCATGCTGCGCGCAGGCTGCGCGCAGGCGCCGCGCATGCCATGGCAGGACAAGTTTCGCTAGCCTCACTGTCGACAGATGCGCAAGCTGCGTGCACGCTGCGCACAGGCTGCGCACAGCGCATGCCATGGCAGGACAAGTTCGCTAGCCTCACTGTCGACAGATGCGCAAGCTGCGCGCACAGGCTGCGCGCACGCCATGGCAGGACAAGTTTCGCTAGCCTCACTGTCGACAGAATCAGCACGCTGCGCGCAAGCTGCGCGCACGCTGCCGGCATGGTGCGCGCACGCTGCCGGCATGGTGCGCGCACGCTGCCGGCATGGTGCGCGCACGCTGCCGGCATGCTGTGCGCACGCTGCGCGCGCGCATGGCAGGACAAGTTTCGAAAATTTCTGTCGACAGTCTCAGCAGCGCGCACGCTGCCGAC
>NW_028276906.1:92500-95000 GCF_965620075.1 Prunus avium
AGCACACCATTCACACACTCCCGACCGGTGTGGTGTGGCGGTGATTGGATAGTTACGGATTGAGCACTTGCCAAGGATCAAAATGTGTCATTTAGAAGAAACATTTTCAAAAAGTTTTTAAAATCTTGTGGGTTTGCAACTCATAAGAGCGTCACTTTCAACGTCCCCGGTATTGGATTGAGTTTCTAAAAACAACCGTGCACACCGAGGTTAAACTTTACCGGCTCCACTCCGACTCGCCGCTCGCCCACAATTTGTTTGCAACGAAACATTTGTTTTTAATTTTGTTGGTTTGAAATTGTTTTGAAAAGGTTCTTTAAATCTAGTGGGTTTGCAACTCATAAGAGCGTCACTTTCAACGTCCCCGGCATTGGATTGAGTTTCTAAAAACAACCGTGCACACCGAGGTTAAACTTTACCGGCTCCACTCCGACTCGCCGCTCGCCCACTAGTCCGAAGGCAACAAAACATTTGTTTTTCATTTTGATGAAAATTTCTGTTTTTAAATCTTGTTGGTTTGAAATTGTTTTGAAAAGGTTCTTTAAATCTTGCGGGTTTGCAACTCATAAGAGCGTCACTTTCAACGTCCCCGGCATTGGATTGAGTTTCTAAAAACAACCGTGCACACCGAGGTTAAACTTTACCGGCTCCACTCCGACTCGCCGCTCGCCCACAAATCCGAAGGCAACAAAACATTTGTTTTTAATTTTGATGAAATTTTTTGAAAACATTGGCTTGGCAAGCCCCAATCCGCGACTATCCACCCACCGCCACCCCACACGGGTGGTTGTTGTTGCGAAATGAGGTTGTGGTCGACATGCCCGTGCATTTGAGAAGGAGTTCCTAGCACTCCATGCTCTCCCATGCCAAAAAATAGCCTAGACAACCCCATTTCGCAACTTTCCACGCCTTTTTTTTCCTCCCTCACCCATGGCGGCGGCGTGGTGGCGGCGGCCGGATTCCGGCCACCACCGCCATGGGTGGCAGCCCCCCGACCCCGACACCAAACCCATAATACCGAGGCAACATATCGAGGCAACATGACATGGGTGTGGCGTGGGGGAAGGGGGCTGCAGCTAGGAAGGCATGGGCTGCCATGCATATGCAGGCAACACACACCCCCCTATATAGCATTTTATGCATTTAGCCCTTTGACAGGAAGAGACATCACCTATGCGCGAGGAGTCATAATGGGCTCTAAATAATTCAATACAAGGTATTTGGACGTGATTTTTTGCAGGGATACTAAGAAACATGCAATCTATGATGGGAAAAAGTTTCATAAATTTTTGAAGTCGGGAAGTATTTTTTATTAGTTTTAGAAGTCGTAAAATTGAAAAAATCATTAAAACAAATCCGGGAGGAATTTTTTAGTTTTGTAAGTTGGAGAAGGTCCTAAAAATCATAGACTACTTATGGGGAGCTTATTGTGCGAGGAAATTTCAATAAAAACGGGGTTTGACAAGATTTGAAAAATTCTGTCGACATTTGAAAAAACCTGGAACCATGCTGCCGGCATGCTGCGCACATGCTGCGCGCATGCTGCGCGCAGACTGCGCGCATGCCATGGCAGGACAAGTTTTGCTAGCCTCACTGTCTACAGATGCGCAAGCTGCGCGCACGCTGCGCACAGGCTGCGCGCATGCTGCGCACAGACTGCGCGCACGCTGCGCGCATGCCATGGCAGGACAAGTTTCGCTAGCCTCACTGTCGACAGATGCGCAAGCTGCGCGCAAGCTCCGCGCACGCTGCGCACAGCCTGTGCGCATGTTGTGCGCATGCTGCGCGCAGGCTGCGCGCAGGCGCCGCGCATGCCATGGCAGGACAAGTTTCGCTAGCCTCACTGTCGACAGATGCGCAAGCTGCGTGCACGCTGCGCACAGGCTGCGCACAGCGCATGCCATGGCAGGACAAGTTCGCTAGCCTCACTGTCGACAGATGCGCAAGCTGCGCGCACAGGCTGCGCGCACGCCATGGCAGGACAAGTTTCGCTAGCCTCACTGTCGACAGAATCAGCACGCTGCGCGCAAGCTGCGCGCACGCTGCCGGCATGGTGCGCGCACGCTGCCGGCATGGTGCGCGCACGCTGCCGGCATGGTGCGCGCACGCTGCCGGCATGCTGTGCGCACGCTGCGCGCGCGCATGGCAGGACAAGTTTCGAAAATTTCTGTCGACAGTCTCAGCAGCGCGCACGCTGCCGACATGCTGTGCGCACGCTGCGCACAGGCTGCCGGCATGCTGCGCGCAGCCCATGGCAGGACAAGGTCCGAAAAATTCTGTCGACATTTTTACGCCGTGGTAGGCTTCCGCTTCGCGTCACTTTGTCGACATTCAAGCCTACCATTTGTATTGAATTTTTCAAACCTTGTCAAACCCCATTATTCAAATGTCGAAAAATTTTGTCGACATTTTTACGCCATGATAGGCTTCCGCTTCGCGTCACTTTGTCGGAATGCATCGCATGGCGAGGCAAGGCCACGGCATGCCAAGGCGAAGGCAA
>NW_028276906.1:115000-117500 GCF_965620075.1 Prunus avium
AAGAGCGTCACTTTCAACGTCCCCGGCATTGGATTGAGTTTCTAAAAACAACCGTGCACACCGAGGTTAAACTTTACCGGCTCCACTCCGACTCGCCGCTCGCCCACTAGTCCGAAGGCAACAAAACATTTGTTTTTCATTTTGATGAAAATTTCTGTTTTTAAATCTTGTTGGTTTGAAATTGTTTTGAAAAGGTTCTTTAAATCTTGCGGGTTTGCAACTCATAAGAGCGTCACTTTCAACGTCCCCGGCATTGGATTGAGTTTCTAAAAACAACCGTGCACACCGAGGTTAAACTTTACCGGCTCCACTCCGACTCGCCGCTCGCCCACAAATCCGAAGGCAACAAAACATTTGTTTTTAATTTTGATGAAATTTTTTGAAAACATTGGCTTGGCAAGCCCCAATCCGCGACTATCCACCCACCGCCACCCCACACGGGTGGTTGTTGTTGCGAAATGAGGTTGTGGTCGACATGCCCGTGCATTTGAGAAGGAGTTCCTAGCACTCCATGCTCTCCCATGCCAAAAAATAGCCTAGACAACCCCATTTCGCAACTTTCCACGCCTTTTTTTTCCTCCCTCACCCATGGCGGCGGCGTGGTGGCGGCGGCCGGATTCCGGCCACCACCGCCATGGGTGGCAGCCCCCCGACCCCGACACCAAACCCATAATACCGAGGCAACATATCGAGGCAACATGACATGGGTGTGGCGTGGGGGAAGGGGGCTGCAGCTAGGAAGGCATGGGCTGCCATGCATATGCAGGCAACACACACCCCCCTATATAGCATTTTATGCATTTAGCCCTTTGACAGGAAGAGACATCACCTATGCGCGAGGAGTCATAATGGGCTCTAAATAATTCAATACAAGGTATTTGGACGTGATTTTTTGCAGGGATACTAAGAAACATGCAATCTATGATGGGAAAAAGTTTCATAAATTTTTGAAGTCGGGAAGTATTTTTTATTAGTTTTAGAAGTCGTAAAATTGAAAAAATCATTAAAACAAATCCGGGAGGAATTTTTTAGTTTTGTAAGTTGGAGAAGGTCCTAAAAATCATAGACTACTTATGGGGAGCTTATTGTGCGAGGAAATTTCAATAAAAACGGGGTTTGACAAGATTTGAAAAATTCTGTCGACATTTGAAAAAACCTGGAACCATGCTGCCGGCATGCTGCGCACATGCTGCGCGCATGCTGCGCGCAGACTGCGCGCATGCCATGGCAGGACAAGTTTTGCTAGCCTCACTGTCTACAGATGCGCAAGCTGCGCGCACGCTGCGCACAGGCTGCGCGCATGCTGCGCACAGACTGCGCGCACGCTGCGCGCATGCCATGGCAGGACAAGTTTCGCTAGCCTCACTGTCGACAGATGCGCAAGCTGCGCGCAAGCTCCGCGCACGCTGCGCACAGCCTGTGCGCATGTTGTGCGCATGCTGCGCGCAGGCTGCGCGCAGGCGCCGCGCATGCCATGGCAGGACAAGTTTCGCTAGCCTCACTGTCGACAGATGCGCAAGCTGCGTGCACGCTGCGCACAGGCTGCGCACAGCGCATGCCATGGCAGGACAAGTTCGCTAGCCTCACTGTCGACAGATGCGCAAGCTGCGCGCACAGGCTGCGCGCACGCCATGGCAGGACAAGTTTCGCTAGCCTCACTGTCGACAGAATCAGCACGCTGCGCGCACGCTGCCGGCATGGTGCGCGCACGCTGCCGGCATGGTGCGCGCACGCTGCCGGCATGGTGCGCGCACGCTGCCGGCATGCTGTGCGCACGCTGCGCGCGCGCATGGCAGGACAAGTTTCGAAAATTTCTGTCGACAGTCTCAGCAGCGCGCACGCTGCCGACATGCTGTGCGCACGCTGCGCACAGGCTGCCGGCATGCTGCGCGCAGCCCATGGCAGGACAAGGTCCGAAAAATTCTGTCGACATTTTTACGCCGTGGTAGGCTTCCGCTTCGCGTCACTTTGTCGACATTCAAGCCTACCATTTGTATTGAATTTTTCAAACCTTGTCAAACCCCATTATTCAAATGTCGAAAAATTTTGTCGACATTTTTACGCCATGATAGGCTTCCGCTTCGCGTCACTTTGTCGGAATGCATCGCATGGCGAGGCAAGGCCACGGCATGCCAAGGCGAAGGCAACGCATGGCTTGAATGGCTTGGTCAAGGCCACATCATGGGCACGGCATGCCAAGGCAAGGCGAGGCAAGCCATCCTTAGCCTCGCCTACACTCACTTTCTCGGAATGCATTGGATGATGAGCAATTCCAAGGTAAGGCAACGCATGGCTTGAATGGCTTGGTGTAGGCCACAACTTGGGCATGGCATGCCAATGCAAGGCAAGGCAAGGCAAGCCATCCTTAGCCTCGCCTACACTCACTTTCTCGGAATGCATTGGATGATGAGCAATTCCAAGGTAAGGCAACGCATGGCTTGAATGGCTTGGTGTAGGCCACAACTTGGGCATGGCATGCCAATGCAAGGCAAGGCAAGCC
>NW_028276906.1:127500-132500 GCF_965620075.1 Prunus avium
GCGCATGTTGTGCGCATGCTGCGCGCAGGCTGCGCGCAGGCGCCGCGCATGCCATGGCAGGACAAGTTTCGCTAGCCTCACTGTCGACAGATGCGCAAGCTGCGTGCACGCTGCGCACAGGCTGCGCACAGCGCATGCCATGGCAGGACAAGTTCGCTAGCCTCACTGTCGACAGATGCGCAAGCTGCGCGCACAGGCTGCGCGCACGCCATGGCAGGACAAGTTTCGCTAGCCTCACTGTCGACAGAATCAGCACGCTGCGCGCAAGCTGCGCGCACGCTGCCGGCATGGTGCGCGCACGCTGCCGGCATGGTGCGCGCACGCTGCCGGCATGGTGCGCGCACGCTGCCGGCATGCTGTGCGCACGCTGCGCGCGCGCATGGCAGGACAAGTTTCGAAAATTTCTGTCGACAGTCTCAGCAGCGCGCACGCTGCCGACATGCTGTGCGCACGCTGCGCACAGGCTGCCGGCATGCTGCGCGCAGCCCATGGCAGGACAAGGTCCGAAAAATTCTGTCGACATTTTTACGCCGTGGTAGGCTTCCGCTTCGCGTCACTTTGTCGACATTCAAGCCTACCATTTGTATTGAATTTTTCAAACCTTGTCAAACCCCATTATTCAAATGTCGAAAAATTTTGTCGACATTTTTACGCCATGATAGGCTTCCGCTTCGCGTCACTTTGTCGGAATGCATCGCATGGCGAGGCAAGGCCACGGCATGCCAAGGCGAAGGCAACGCATGGCTTGAATGGCTTGGTCAAGGCCACATCATGGGCACGGCATGCCAAGGCAAGGCGAGGCAAGCCATCCTTAGCCTCGCCTACACTCACTTTCTCGGAATGCATTGGATGATGAGCAATTCCAAGGTAAGGCAACGCATGGCTTGAATGGCTTGGTGTAGGCCACAACTTGGGCATGGCATGCCAATGCAAGGCAAGGCAAGGCAAGCCATCCTTAGCCTCGCCTACACTCACTTTCTCGGAATGCATTGGATGATGAGCAATTCCAAGGTAAGGCAACGCATGGCTTGAATGGCTTGGTGTAGGCCACAACTTGGGCATGGCATGCCAATGCAAGGCAAGGCAAGCCACGCCATCCGAAGCCTCCAATAACCTCACTTTCTCGGAATGCCTTGAATGGGCACGGCATGTGAGGGCAAGGCAAGGTCCTAAATATCATTTTGTAAGTTGGAGAAGGTCCTAAAAATCATAGACTTAATTATAGGGAGCTTATTGTGCGAGGAAATTTCAATAAAAATGGGGTTTGACAAGGTTTGAAAAATTCTGTCGACATTTGAAAAAACCTGGAACCAGGCTGCCGGCATGCTGCGTGCAGGCTGCGCGCAGGCTGCGCGCATGCCATGCAGGACAAGTTTCGCAAGCCTCACTGTCGACAGATTCGCAAGCTGCGCGCACAGGCTGCGCGCACGCCATGGCAGGACAAGTTTCGCTAGCCTCACTGTCGACAGATGCGCAGGTTGCGCGCACAGGCTGCGCGCGCGCATGGCAGGACAAGTTTCGCTAGCCTCACTGTCGACAGAATCAGCACGCTGCGCGCAAGCTGCGCGCGCGCATGGCAGGACAAGTTTCGAAAAATTCTGTCGACAAGCTCAGCTGCGCGCACGTTGCCGACATGCTGTGCGCACGCTGCCGGCATGTTGTGCGCATGCTGCGCGCAGCTGCGCACGCGCATGGCAGGACAAGTTTCGCTAGCCTCTGTCGACAGGCTATGCAGCGCGCACGCTGCCGACATGCTGTGCCCACGCTGCGCACAGGCTGCCGGCATGCTGCGCGCAGCCCATGGCAGGACAAGTTCCGAAAAATTCTGTCAACATTTTTGCGCATGGTAGGCTTCCGCTTCGCGTCACTTTGTCGACATTCAAGCCTACCATTTTTATTGAATTTTTCAAACCTTGTCAAACCCCATTATTCAAATGTCGAAAAATTTTGTCGACATTTTTACGCCATGGTAGGCTTCCGCTTCGCGTCACTTTGTCGGAATGCGTTGAATGGGAGCAAAGGCAAGGCCACGGCATGCCACGGCATGGCAAGGCACGACATGCAAAGGCCAAGGCACGACATGCCAAGTGTCACGGATCGCACTTGAGCGTGTGCTTTCGTGACTCCGTTGGGACATCCATGCGCTTATGAGGTAGTCCAAGTGTGGAAGGGGCAAGGACTTAAGAGCTAGAATGGTTGGTGTTGGCCGGGTTGTGCGTGTGAGGGGTATTTTGGGTATTTCGGAAGGTTACGGGAGGAACCTGAAGAAACTCAGAACACGAAAGATGTTCGTAATGACGAGATACACGCTATGCAACCGACGGTTCGCCATTCGGAGTTCGTACGAAGAAGTTATGCCCAATTATGACTCCTCGTGCATAGGTGATGTTCCCTCCTGGCAGAAGGCTAAATGCATAAAATGCTATATAGGGGGTGACATGGTGTCATGCTCTCCACCACCCCTGGTGCTTACACCCTTGTGGCACTAAGCGAGCATCCTTATGACATTGGAGGTTGTCATAAGGGCGGGCATGAGATTGTTGAAGGATAATCTATGTCTCCGAGGGAAAGGACTTCCCGAGGACAGTACGAACACGCGGGGCCGTTCGTATTGCGCATCGTTGGAAAGAGTGAGGTCAACGTATGGCATTCGCTATGCCGTCGGCTAGCGAGGCATTTGACGAGACTCGATGGACTTGGCTTGGGTTCGGCCTTGTCCAAGATGGAAGGAAGATATTCGGATGCCGGTACGCATGGGTTGCGACCCCATGCAAAGCATAGATGGTTATGTGGGACATTCGGAATACATATGTCGCCAAGGCTTGGGCGACATGCGAGCGTGACAGCTTGCGTGGATAGCTTGAGGATGTGGGCTATCGTGGTTGCTAACGGATGACCGACAGAAGTGTGGGTAAACCGATGGTGTGTTGGATCGCTATGTCTCGACTCGGACATGAGCGAGCCACGAGTTTGGCATGCGACGTGGTCGATGCAGTTGACGTGTCTTATGCAACGCTTGATGTATGGGCGTCGAGGGTTCGTTGCCGGATGCGGGGTGATTGTGTTGTCACAAGGAAGTGTGACTCGTTGTCTAGCTATGGGGCTTGGCGCCTATGGGAGACGACACATGATGGTGAACCTCTCGCGGAGTTGTGAGAGTCATGAAGTGGGGAGAAGGCTGACTGGGATTCGAAGGGATCCTGGGCCGCACGGGAGCGTTTGTGCGAGCGAAATCTGTGATTTGCTTCCGCCGCGCCGCGTCGCACGCTCGTCCCGTGACAAGTGGTATCAGAGCCGATCGATTTAGATGGTGGCTTCTGCTCAAACGATTCGCACCTTGGATACAAACAGTGAAGCTCTGATCCCGTGACAAGTGGTATCAGAGCCGATCGATTCCGAAGGTGGTTTCTGTGTGAGGGACTCGTACCTAGAAGAGATTGGTGATGGAGGAACTTTGATAGCAAGGTAGCATGTCATTGCCTGTGATGGGTAGTGGACTTGCGAAGTTGGAAGAAGACCCCAACGTCACTGTGGATGATTGTTGGAATCAGGTTGTGTGACGGTTGTTGGAAACCCGTCTTGGTGCTGGATCCTATGGAAGGGTGAAGGTATCCAAAAGTTTGTCTCGAAGTTGTGAGAAGACATCAAGCAGGATGACTCTAAGATGGGGGATGATGGTTGGTTTTGCTGCTCGGTTGCCTAGTTTTCTAATCCGTGCACCAAGCGCCCGGAAGTCGGGTAGGCAGGGGTTCTGGCTTGTGACGAAGTGATGTTGCTTGTTCAGTTCAGGATGTGGGGAGGATGGGAGCGCGAGTTTGGTGAGAGTGTCAAAGATTGGCTTATACTCGAACTATAGCATACCATTGAAGGTTGTGGTAAACCGAGTTGGTGACGTGTGTTGGATGGAAGGTGCAAGACCTTTGTTCAGGGAAGAGTTGTGGGAGCTGAAGACCGAAATGGTGCAGTCTTCGAAGGGAGTAAGTCGCTGACGGACTGGGCTCCATTGAGGGAGTGAGTCGCTGACGGGCTAGGCTTTAATGAAGGAGTCACTTAAGTGGTTGCTCTTGCAATTGTGGAGGACGTGTGGGTTACGCATAGTGTTCGACACAAGGCTGCTGACTAACATTCGGAACGAGGGAAGTGTTCCAAAGGTTGATCCCAGAGTTTTTCTTGTGAGGATGGTGGCTAAGGACGTAGGATGTCCGCACTTAAGGGCATGCAAAGAGTTGGAGTAGCTTTGGGGAGGATGTCTTACTTGTTCCCTTGTGGATGCTGCGGAAGTAGGTTCTGCCAAGTCCAAGTGTGGGCGTTGGTTAGGTGGTTCTACTCGTAGTAGGGAGGATGTCTTACCATGGTGAATTGTGAATGCCTAAGTGTTATGGAGCTAAGCTTCGGAGGCACGTTGACGTGAGGGTGCGTTGACGAGATAAGTGGGGGAGACCCACGAACGCCATTGAGGTATGGCAGCGCATATGCGCAAGGGAGTTGGTGACGATTGTTGGACAAGGAGGTGCGGGACCTTGTTCGGGGGAAAACTGGTAGGAGCTCAAGACCGAAATGGTGCAGTCTTCGAAAAGAGTATGTCGCTGACGGACTAGGCTCTATTGAGGGAGTAAGTCGCTGACGGACTAGGCTTTAATGAAGGAGTCACTTAAGTGGTTGTTCCTACAATTGTTGAGAACAGATGGGTGGGGGCACAAGGTTCGACATATGGTTGCTAACTGAGATTTGGAAGAGTGTGTTCCAGAGAGGTGGATCCGGAAGTCTCACTAAAGGCATGGGTTCCGAGGACATGGAGTATGTCCGCACTCGATGGCAGAGGGCCTAAGTGTTGCGGGGCTTTGCTGTGGTGGCACCTCGAGGTGGGGGTGTGCCAACGAGACAAGTAGGGGGAGAACCTCGAATGCCAGGAAGTGGCAGTGCAGGAGCACAAACGAATGGAGGTGCCGTGGAGGACACACGGTTGGCTTACGAGTCACACCCAGGTGGGGTGCATCTCT
>NW_028276906.1:152500-160000 GCF_965620075.1 Prunus avium
CCGACTCGCCGCTCGCCCACAATTTGTTTGCAACGAAACATTTGTTTTTAATTTTGTTGGTTTGAAATTGTTTTGAAAAGGTTCTTTAAATCTAGTGGGTTTGCAACTCATAAGAGCGTCACTTTCAACGTCCCCGGCATTGGATTGAGTTTCTAAAAACAACCGTGCACACCGAGGTTAAACTTTACCGGCTCCACTCCGACTCGCCGCTCGCCCACTAGTCCGAAGGCAACAAAACATTTGTTTTTCATTTTGATGAAAATTTCTGTTTTTAAATCTTGTTGGTTTGAAATTGTTTTGAAAAGGTTCTTTAAATCTTGCGGGTTTGCAACTCATAAGAGCGTCACTTTCAACGTCCCCGGCATTGGATTGAGTTTCTAAAAACAACCGTGCACACCGAGGTTAAACTTTACCGGCTCCACTCCGACTCGCCGCTCGCCCACAAATCCGAAGGCAACAAAACATTTGTTTTTAATTTTGATGAAATTTTTTGAAAACATTGGCTTGGCAAGCCCCAATCCGCGACTATCCACCCACCGCCACCCCACACGGGTGGTTGTTGTTGCGAAATGAGGTTGTGGTCGACATGCCCGTGCATTTGAGAAGGAGTTCCTAGCACTCCATGCTCTCCCATGCCAAAAAATAGCCTAGACAACCCCATTTCGCAACTTTCCACGCCTTTTTTTTCCTCCCTCACCCATGGCGGCGGCGTGGTGGCGGCGGCCGGATTCCGGCCACCACCGCCATGGGTGGCAGCCCCCCGACCCCGACACCAAACCCATAATACCGAGGCAACATATCGAGGCAACATGACATGGGTGTGGCGTGGGGGAAGGGGGCTGCAGCTAGGAAGGCATGGGCTGCCATGCATATGCAGGCAACACACACCCCCCTATATAGCATTTTATGCATTTAGCCCTTTGACAGGAAGAGACATCACCTATGCGCGAGGAGTCATAATGGGCTCTAAATAATTCAATACAAGGTATTTGGACGTGATTTTTTGCAGGGATACTAAGAAACATGCAATCTATGATGGGAAAAAGTTTCATAAATTTTTGAAGTCGGGAAGTATTTTTTATTAGTTTTAGAAGTCGTAAAATTGAAAAAATCATTAAAACAAATCCGGGAGGAATTTTTTAGTTTTGTAAGTTGGAGAAGGTCCTAAAAATCATAGACTACTTATGGGGAGCTTATTGTGCGAGGAAATTTCAATAAAAACGGGGTTTGACAAGATTTGAAAAATTCTGTCGACATTTGAAAAAACCTGGAACCATGCTGCCGGCATGCTGCGCACATGCTGCGCGCATGCTGCGCGCAGACTGCGCGCATGCCATGGCAGGACAAGTTTTGCTAGCCTCACTGTCTACAGATGCGCAAGCTGCGCGCACGCTGCGCACAGGCTGCGCGCATGCTGCGCACAGACTGCGCGCACGCTGCGCGCATGCCATGGCAGGACAAGTTTCGCTAGCCTCACTGTCGACAGATGCGCAAGCTGCGCGCAAGCTCCGCGCACGCTGCGCACAGCCTGTGCGCATGTTGTGCGCATGCTGCGCGCAGGCTGCGCGCAGGCGCCGCGCATGCCATGTGTCACGGCCCGCATGTTGGAGGTTCAACCCAACAACTATTGGGCCCTTCTAGAAGATTCATTTGTGAAGGTCAAGCCCAACAAGAGAAGCTCAAGGCCCGGCCCGTCGGATGGATCATTCTAGATCCCTTTACTTAATGTCTAGATTCAATGTATCTGTAAAGTTAGGTAGCAACGATTCTAGACCGTTAGATTGTTTCGATCCTAGCCCTCCATTTTAGGGTTTGGTGAGCTAGGACCTCTATATAAGGAGGGTTCCTCATTAGGAATCCTCACCTCACAACTTGTAAAGCATAGTAGCAATACAAGCAAATATTCTCCCAAACTCTCTCAAGTGTTCTTAAGTGTTCTTGAGCGTTCTTATCGTTCTTGCTCTTGTTCTTGTGTTCTTGCTTGGTTCGATCTTATTTTGCAGGAAGGAAGGCTGACTTAGCTTGTTCGGAGAGGCGATCAAGTCTAAGGCCGCACGGAAGGAAGGCTTCAAGAGTCATCCCGTGACAGTTGGTATCAGAGCTGAAGCTTGAATCATTCGAAGAAACATGTCGAAGAGCGAATCCGATATAGATTGTGATACATCCAAGGTGAATATGGAGCGTGGGGGCAAATCAAAAAGGGAACGATCTAGAGATGTCGTAGCCACGATGGAGAAGCGGCTTTCTAAGATGGAGAATGCCGTGAACGAGTTTGATCAGAGACTCGAGGAGGACGTCCTTACGAAGGTGGGTTTCGAAGCTTTTGTGGAAGAGCTTCAAGGCCAATTCCAGGGAGCCCTCAACTCCGCGCTAGACATGATGAAGCTAGATGTCCAAACCAAGCTGGATCACTTCTTGGCGGAGCTTACTGCGCTTCGTGACGAGGTGAAGGATGTGAAGGGAGATTGGGCCTTGTGCAAGGAAGCTGTCCTGAACAAGACTCGGACTCCGAAGGAACCAAAGGTGTTAGATTCCTTCAAACCCAAAGCTTTCAATGGGAAGAGGGAAGCGAAGGAGCTAGACACATTCTTGTGGAATATCGAAAGGTATTTCAAGTATCTGAAGATGGACGATGATGAGTCCAGAATCACTACGGCAACATTATTTCTCACCGACAATGCTCTCATGTGGTGGCGTCGTCGATCCATGGAAATCGACCAAGGTACGTTTACACTAGATACCTGGGATGCATTTAAAAAGGATATTATGCTGCATTTCTATCCAGAGAATGCCAAGTATGAGGCAAAGGAGAAGCTGAGATGGCTAAAGCAGACGGGGAGCGTGAAAGACTATGTCACCACGTTCACCAACCTGTTGTTCGAGGTGCCAACCATGACAGATGAAGACAAGCTCATGTACTTCATGAGTGGCCTACAGAATTGGGCCAAACTAGAGTTGCAAAGGAGACATGTCCAAACCCTGTCAGAGGCAATTGCTGCAGCCGAGTCTCTTGTGGAGTTCAAGAAGACAGATCAAGGTGACTCAAAGTTCAAAGGCAAGAAAAGTAGCAGTGGATCCGGTGGGGGAGATAACAAGCCGAAGGAGGGTAGCAAGTCGGGAGATAAGTCCGACAGTCACAAGCCATTTGCGAAGAAGAATGACAAAAGTGACAAGGGGAAGGACAAGTCGAAGCTAGCTTGCTACTTGTGCGACGGACCGCACATGATGCGGGATTGCCCACAAAAGAAAGCCTTGAATGCCATGAACCAGGAGAAGGAAGAGGAGGCCAACAGGGAAGCAGGGATGGGAGCCATTCACCGCTTCAATGCCCTACAGGCCAAAGTCCCCAAGCCACAGGTTCAAGCCAAAGGCGTGATGTATGTCGATGCCATGGTGGATGGCAAGACAACCCGTTGTCTAGTGGATACGGGTGCTTCTCACAACTTCATGTCAGTGCGGGAAGCAAAGAGACTTGGGTGCCGGGTCTCAAAGGAAGCAGGCAGTATGAAGACGGTGAATTCAACTGCTAAGCCAATTGATGGAGTAGCTCGTGGTGTGGAGCTGCACATTGCCACTTGGAAGGGAGTAGCCGACTTCTCCGTGATCTCGATGGATGACTACGATGTCGTGCTTGGAATGGAGTTCATGGACAAGGTAAAGGCATTTCCCATTCCATTTTACAATACTATGTGCATAGCACAGGAGGGAGCAATACCATGCATGGTGCCGGTGATGAGGCAACAAGGAGAGTCGAAGCTCTTGTCAGCCATGCAGTTTTCCAAAGCTTGGAAGAAGGGCGAAGAGACGTTCCTTGCGACTGTAAGGATTGAGGCAGTTGAGAAGGAAGTCCAACCAGTCCCTAGAGCTGTAGAAGCAGTCCTTAAAGAGTTTGCGGATGTCATGCCAAAGGAGCTGCCCAACACTCTACCACCTAGGAGAGAGGTGGATCATGCCATAGAGTTGGAACCGGGTGCCAAGCCCCCTGCCAAAGCGCCATACCGGATGGCACCTCCTGAGTTGGAGGAATTGAGGAAGCAGTTGAAGCAGTTGTTGGACGCTGGTTACATCCAACCGTCCAAGGCCCCTTATGGTGCCCCAGTTCTTTTCCAGAAGAAGAGGGAAGGAACACTGAGGTTGTGCATCGACTACAGGGCGCTAAACAAGGTGACCATCAAAAACAAGTATCCAATCCCTTTGATTGCAGATTTGTTTGATCAGTTGGGAGGAGCTAGGTACTTCACCAAGTTGGACCTGCGCTCGGGATACTATCAAGTGAGGATCGCACCGGGAGATGAACCGAAGACCGCATGTGTGACAAGATATGGGTCTTATGAGTTCCTCGTCATGCCGTTCGGCCTGACTAACGCCCCTGCTACTTTTTGCACTCTAATGAACAAGGTATTCCATCCTTTCTTGGACAAATTTGTTGTGGTTTACATCGATGATATTGTGGTGTACAGCAATTCTCTAGAAGAACACCTCGAGCACTTGCAGAAGGTGTTCAAAGTTCTGAGGGAGAACCAGCTATATGTGAAGAAGGAGAAATGCTCATTTGCCCAAGATGAGGTGGAGTTCCTTGGTCACAAGATACGGGGTGGACAATTGCTCATGGAGGAGGGCAAGGTGCGAGCCATTCAAGAATGGGAACCACCAACCAAGGTACCTGAGTTGCGGTCTTTCCTTGGATTAGTCAACTACTATCGCAGATTCATCAAGGGATATTCAGCCATTGCCGCCCCCTTGACGGATTTGCTGAAGAAGAACAAGACGTGGCTGTGGACGCCACTATGCCAACGTGCCTTTGACAACTTGAAGAAGGCACTTATGGAGGAACCAGTGCTGAGACTTCCTGATCTTAGCCAAGCTTTTGAGGTACACACTGATGCATCAGATTTTGCTATTGGTGGTGTACTCATGCAGGATGGACACCCATTGGCTTTCGAGAGTAGGAAGCTCAATGACACCGAGCGGAGATATACCGTTCAAGAGAAGGAGATGACAGCCGTAGTGCACTGCTTGCGAGTTTGGAGGCACTACCTACTTGGTTCTCAGTTCGTGGTCAAGACTGACAATGTTGCCACAAGCTACTTTCAGTCCCAACCGAAGTTGTCACCCAAGCAGGCTAGGTGGCAAGACTTCTTGGCCGAGTTCGACTACAAACTGGAGTACAAGCAAGGGAAGACAAATGTCGTTGCTGATGCCTTAAGCAGGAAGGCCGCACTTGCAGCTGTTGTACAACCACAGAGTTCTCTCATGCGGAGGATACGAGAGGGCTTGTTGCATGACCCCCAAGCCAAAAGTCTACTAGAGCTTGTCAAAGATGGGAAGACAAGAAGATTTTGGCTCGATGATGGTGTTCTATATGCAACAGGGAAGAGAATCTATGTTCCAAGGTGGGACAATTTGAGGCGAGAGCTACTAAAGGAGTGTCACGACTCGAAGTGGGCGGGACATCCAGGCACCCATCGAACTTTGGCGTTGATGAGTGAAGCTTACTACTGGCCACAGATGCGGGAAGATGTAGACTCGTTCGTGCGGACTTGCCTTGTATGCCAACAAGACAAGACCTTGCAGAAGCAGCCGGGTGGGTTGCTAGAGCCACTTCCTGTTCCAACCAGACCATGGGAGAGTATTTCCATGGACTTCATTGTGTGTCTACCCAAGTCAGAAGGGTGTGGCTCTATTTTGGTGGTGGTCGATAGGTTCACCAAGTATGCTACCTTCATCCCCGCACCGACGGATTGCAAAGCGGAGGAAGCCGCACGCTTATTTATGAAGCATGTGGTGAAGTATTGGGGGGTCCCAAAGAGTATTATCAGTGACCGTGACACTCGCTTCACTGGTAAGCTCTGGACGGAGCTATTCAAGCTACTTGGCTCACAACTGAACTTCTCTACCAGCTTTCACCCACAGACAGATGGCCAGACGGAGCGGGTGAATGCACTGTTGGAGTTATACTTACGGCACTATGTGAGTGCTAACCAACGAGATTGGGCAAAGTTGTTGGATGTTGCTCAGTTCTCGTACAATTTGCAGCGGTCAGAGTCGACAGGGTCAAGTCCTTTTGAGTTGGCAACGGGACAACAACCTATGACTCCAAGCACAGTGGTGTCAGGCTACACGGGGAGTAGCCCTGCGGCATACAAGACGGCCAAGGACTGGCAGGTGACTAATGAGCTTGCTCGGGCTCAATTAGAGAAGGCAACTCGGAAGATGAAGAAATGGGCGGACAAGCATCGGCGTGATGTTGTATTCCAACCAGGTGACCTGGTTTTTGTGAAGCTCAACCCCTCTCAACACAAGTCCACTAGAAAGGTACACAAGGCGTTGTTGAGGAGATATGAGGGCCCATTTCCTATCCTCCGAACCGTGGGAAGAGCTGCTTACCGTGTGGAACTACCGCAACGACTGAAGATTCATCCGGTGTTTCATGTGAGCAATCTCAAGCCCTACCATGCCGACCCCGAGGAGCCAAGTCGTGGGGAGTCTCAACGAGCTCCGCCTTTGATGGTGACTTCATTTGACAGGGAAGTTGAGTGCATCATGGCCAAGCGAGAGGTGCGAAGCAAGGGTGTACCGAGGTACTTTGAGTACTTTGTCAAATGGAAGGGCCTGCCAGAGTCCGAAGGAAATTGGGAGAAAGGGGAGTCCTTATGGCAGTACAAGGACTACATCGAAGCATTCGAACGAGACGGGACAACCTCGACGACGAGGACGTCGCCAGATTAGGTGGGGGAGGATGTCACGGCCCGCATGTTGGAGGTTCAACCCAACAACTATTGGGCCCTTCTAGAAGATTCATTTGTGAAGGTCAAGCCCAACAAGAGAAGCTCAAGGCCCGGCCCGTCGGATGGATCATTCTAGATCCCTTTACTTAATGTCTAGATTCAATGTATCTGTAAAGTTAGGTAGCAACGATTCTAGACCGTTAGATTGTTTCGATCCTAGCCCTCCATTTTAGGGTTTGGTGAGCTAGGACCTCTATATAAGGAGGGTTCCTCATTAGGAATCCTCACCTCACAACTTGTAAAGCATAGTAGCAATACAAGCAAATATTCTCCCAAACTCTCTCAAGTGTTCTTAAGTGTTCTTGAGCGTTCTTATCGTTCTTGCTCTTGTTCTTGTGTTCTTGCTTGGTTCGATCTTATTTTGCAGGAAGGAAGGCTGACTTAGCTTGTTCGGAGAGGCGATCAAGTCTAAGGCCGCACGGAAGGAAGGCTTCAAGAGTCATCCCGTGACACATGGCAGGACAAGTTTCGCTAGCCTCACTGTCGACAGATGCGCAAGCTGCGTGCACGCTGCGCACAGGCTGCGCACAGCGCATGCCATGGCAGGACAAGTTCGCTAGCCTCACTGTCGACAGATGCGCAAGCTGCGCGCACAGGCTGCGCGCACGCCATGGCAGGACAAGTTTCGCTAGCCTCACTGTCGACAGAATCAGCACGCTGCGCGCAAGCTGCGCGCACGCTGCCGGCATGGTGCGCGCACGCTGCCGGCATG
>NW_028276906.1:180000-182500 GCF_965620075.1 Prunus avium
GCCCACAACTAGTGGGTGAATGGTGTGCTTCCCGGGGTTGGCATAGACATTCCCTCGCATGCAAAAGATTGTCGATGCGAAAGATTATCTATGCCAACCCCGGGAAGCACACCATTCACACACTCCCGACCGGTGTGGTGTGGCGGTGATTGGATAGTTACGGATTGAGCACTTGCCAAGGATCAAAATGTGTCATTTAGAAGAAACATTTTCAAAAAGTTTTTAAAATCTTGTGGGTTTGCAACTCATAAGAGCGTCACTTTCAACGTCCCCGGTATTGGATTGAGTTTCTAAAAACAACCGTGCACACCGAGGTTAAACTTTACCGGCTCCACTCCGACTCGCCGCTCGCCCACAATTTGTTTGCAACGAAACATTTGTTTTTAATTTTGTTGGTTTGAAATTGTTTTGAAAAGGTTCTTTAAATCTAGTGGGTTTGCAACTCATAAGAGCGTCACTTTCAACGTCCCCGGCATTGGATTGAGTTTCTAAAAACAACCGTGCACACCGAGGTTAAACTTTACCGGCTCCACTCCGACTCGCCGCTCGCCCACTAGTCCGAAGGCAACAAAACATTTGTTTTTCATTTTGATGAAAATTTCTGTTTTTAAATCTTGTTGGTTTGAAATTGTTTTGAAAAGGTTCTTTAAATCTTGCGGGTTTGCAACTCATAAGAGCGTCACTTTCAACGTCCCCGGCATTGGATTGAGTTTCTAAAAACAACCGTGCACACCGAGGTTAAACTTTACCGGCTCCACTCCGACTCGCCGCTCGCCCACAAATCCGAAGGCAACAAAACATTTGTTTTTAATTTTGATGAAATTTTTTGAAAACATTGGCTTGGCAAGCCCCAATCCGCGACTATCCACCCACCGCCACCCCACACGGGTGGTTGTTGTTGCGAAATGAGGTTGTGGTCGACATGCCCGTGCATTTGAGAAGGAGTTCCTAGCACTCCATGCTCTCCCATGCCAAAAAATAGCCTAGACAACCCCATTTCGCAACTTTCCACGCCTTTTTTTTCCTCCCTCACCCATGGCGGCGGCGTGGTGGCGGCGGCCGGATTCCGGCCACCACCGCCATGGGTGGCAGCCCCCCGACCCCGACACCAAACCCATAATACCGAGGCAACATATCGAGGCAACATGACATGGGTGTGGCGTGGGGGAAGGGGGCTGCAGCTAGGAAGGCATGGGCTGCCATGCATATGCAGGCAACACACACCCCCCTATATAGCATTTTATGCATTTAGCCCTTTGACAGGAAGAGACATCACCTATGCGCGAGGAGTCATAATGGGCTCTAAATAATTCAATACAAGGTATTTGGACGTGATTTTTTGCAGGGATACTAAGAAACATGCAATCTATGATGGGAAAAAGTTTCATAAATTTTTGAAGTCGGGAAGTATTTTTTATTAGTTTTAGAAGTCGTAAAATTGAAAAAATCATTAAAACAAATCCGGGAGGAATTTTTTAGTTTTGTAAGTTGGAGAAGGTCCTAAAAATCATAGACTACTTATGGGGAGCTTATTGTGCGAGGAAATTTCAATAAAAACGGGGTTTGACAAGATTTGAAAAATTCTGTCGACATTTGAAAAAACCTGGAACCATGCTGCCGGCATGCTGCGCACATGCTGCGCGCATGCTGCGCGCAGACTGCGCGCATGCCATGGCAGGACAAGTTTTGCTAGCCTCACTGTCTACAGATGCGCAAGCTGCGCGCACGCTGCGCACAGGCTGCGCGCATGCTGCGCACAGACTGCGCGCACGCTGCGCGCATGCCATGGCAGGACAAGTTTCGCTAGCCTCACTGTCGACAGATGCGCAAGCTGCGCGCAAGCTCCGCGCACGCTGCGCACAGCCTGTGCGCATGTTGTGCGCATGCTGCGCGCAGGCTGCGCGCAGGCGCCGCGCATGCCATGGCAGGACAAGTTTCGCTAGCCTCACTGTCGACAGATGCGCAAGCTGCGTGCACGCTGCGCACAGGCTGCGCACAGCGCATGCCATGGCAGGACAAGTTCGCTAGCCTCACTGTCGACAGATGCGCAAGCTGCGCGCACAGGCTGCGCGCACGCCATGGCAGGACAAGTTTCGCTAGCCTCACTGTCGACAGAATCAGCACGCTGCGCGCAAGCTGCGCGCACGCTGCCGGCATGGTGCGCGCACGCTGCCGGCATGGTGCGCGCACGCTGCCGGCATGGTGCGCGCACGCTGCCGGCATGCTGTGCGCACGCTGCGCGCGCGCATGGCAGGACAAGTTTCGAAAATTTCTGTCGACAGTCTCAGCAGCGCGCACGCTGCCGACATGCTGTGCGCACGCTGCGCACAGGCTGCCGGCATGCTGCGCGCAGCCCATGGCAGGACAAGGTCCGAAAAATTCTGTCGACATTTTTACGCCGTGGTAGGCTTCCGCTTCGCGTCACTTTGTCGACATTCAAGCCTACCATTTGTATTGAATTTTTCAAACCTTGTCAAACCCCATTATTCAAATGTCGAAA
>NW_028276906.1:202500-205000 GCF_965620075.1 Prunus avium
CTTTACCGGCTCCACTCCGACTCGCCGCTCGCCCACAATTTGTTTGCAACGAAACATTTGTTTTTAATTTTGTTGGTTTGAAATTGTTTTGAAAAGGTTCTTTAAATCTAGTGGGTTTGCAACTCATAAGAGCGTCACTTTCAACGTCCCCGGCATTGGATTGAGTTTCTAAAAACAACCGTGCACACCGAGGTTAAACTTTACCGGCTCCACTCCGACTCGCCGCTCGCCCACTAGTCCGAAGGCAACAAAACATTTGTTTTTCATTTTGATGAAAATTTCTGTTTTTAAATCTTGTTGGTTTGAAATTGTTTTGAAAAGGTTCTTTAAATCTTGCGGGTTTGCAACTCATAAGAGCGTCACTTTCAACGTCCCCGGCATTGGATTGAGTTTCTAAAAACAACCGTGCACACCGAGGTTAAACTTTACCGGCTCCACTCCGACTCGCCGCTCGCCCACAAATCCGAAGGCAACAAAACATTTGTTTTTAATTTTGATGAAATTTTTTGAAAACATTGGCTTGGCAAGCCCCAATCCGCGACTATCCACCCACCGCCACCCCACACGGGTGGTTGTTGTTGCGAAATGAGGTTGTGGTCGACATGCCCGTGCATTTGAGAAGGAGTTCCTAGCACTCCATGCTCTCCCATGCCAAAAAATAGCCTAGACAACCCCATTTCGCAACTTTCCACGCCTTTTTTTTCCTCCCTCACCCATGGCGGCGGCGTGGTGGCGGCGGCCGGATTCCGGCCACCACCGCCATGGGTGGCAGCCCCCCGACCCCGACACCAAACCCATAATACCGAGGCAACATATCGAGGCAACATGACATGGGTGTGGCGTGGGGGAAGGGGGCTGCAGCTAGGAAGGCATGGGCTGCCATGCATATGCAGGCAACACACACCCCCCTATATAGCATTTTATGCATTTAGCCCTTTGACAGGAAGAGACATCACCTATGCGCGAGGAGTCATAATGGGCTCTAAATAATTCAATACAAGGTATTTGGACGTGATTTTTTGCAGGGATACTAAGAAACATGCAATCTATGATGGGAAAAAGTTTCATAAATTTTTGAAGTCGGGAAGTATTTTTTATTAGTTTTAGAAGTCGTAAAATTGAAAAAATCATTAAAACAAATCCGGGAGGAATTTTTTAGTTTTGTAAGTTGGAGAAGGTCCTAAAAATCATAGACTACTTATGGGGAGCTTATTGTGCGAGGAAATTTCAATAAAAACGGGGTTTGACAAGATTTGAAAAATTCTGTCGACATTTGAAAAAACCTGGAACCATGCTGCCGGCATGCTGCGCACATGCTGCGCGCATGCTGCGCGCAGACTGCGCGCATGCCATGGCAGGACAAGTTTTGCTAGCCTCACTGTCTACAGATGCGCAAGCTGCGCGCACGCTGCGCACAGGCTGCGCGCATGCTGCGCACAGACTGCGCGCACGCTGCGCGCATGCCATGGCAGGACAAGTTTCGCTAGCCTCACTGTCGACAGATGCGCAAGCTGCGCGCAAGCTCCGCGCACGCTGCGCACAGCCTGTGCGCATGTTGTGCGCATGCTGCGCGCAGGCTGCGCGCAGGCGCCGCGCATGCCATGGCAGGACAAGTTTCGCTAGCCTCACTGTCGACAGATGCGCAAGCTGCGTGCACGCTGCGCACAGGCTGCGCACAGCGCATGCCATGGCAGGACAAGTTCGCTAGCCTCACTGTCGACAGATGCGCAAGCTGCGCGCACAGGCTGCGCGCACGCCATGGCAGGACAAGTTTCGCTAGCCTCACTGTCGACAGAATCAGCACGCTGCGCGCAAGCTGCGCGCACGCTGCCGGCATGGTGCGCGCACGCTGCCGGCATGGTGCGCGCACGCTGCCGGCATGGTGCGCGCACGCTGCCGGCATGCTGTGCGCACGCTGCGCGCGCGCATGGCAGGACAAGTTTCGAAAATTTCTGTCGACAGTCTCAGCAGCGCGCACGCTGCCGACATGCTGTGCGCACGCTGCGCACAGGCTGCCGGCATGCTGCGCGCAGCCCATGGCAGGACAAGGTCCGAAAAATTCTGTCGACATTTTTACGCCGTGGTAGGCTTCCGCTTCGCGTCACTTTGTCGACATTCAAGCCTACCATTTGTATTGAATTTTTCAAACCTTGTCAAACCCCATTATTCAAATGTCGAAAAATTTTGTCGACATTTTTACGCCATGATAGGCTTCCGCTTCGCGTCACTTTGTCGGAATGCATCGCATGGCGAGGCAAGGCCACGGCATGCCAAGGCGAAGGCAACGCATGGCTTGAATGGCTTGGTCAAGGCCACATCATGGGCACGGCATGCCAAGGCAAGGCGAGGCAAGCCATCCTTAGCCTCGCCTACACTCACTTTCTCGGAATGCATTGGATGATGAGCAATTCCAAGGTAAGGCAACGCATGGCTTGAATGGCTTGGTGTAGGCCACAACTTGGGCATGGCATGCCAATGCAAGGCAAGGCAAGGCAAGCCA
>NW_028276907.1:10000-12500 GCF_965620075.1 Prunus avium
GCATTCCGAGAAAGTGAGTGTAGGCGAGGCTAAGGATGGCTTGCCTTGCCTTGCCTTGCATTGGCATGCCATGCCCAAGTTGTGGCCTACACCAAGCCATTCAAGCCATGCGTTGCCTTACCTTGGAATTGCTCATCATCCAATGCATTCCGAGAAAGTGAGTGTAGGCGAGGCTAAGGATGGCTTGCCTCGCCTTGCCTTGGCATGCCGTGCCCATGATGTGGCCTTGACCAAGCCATTCAAGCCATGCGTTGCCTTCGCCTTGGCATGCCGTGGCCTTGCCTCGCCATGCGATGCATTCCGACAAAGTGACGCGAAGCGGAAGCCTATCATGGCGTAAAAATGTCGACAAAATTTTTCGACATTTGAATAATGGGGTTTGACAAGGTTTGAAAAATTCAATACAAATGGTAGGCTTGAATGTCGACAAAGTGACGCGAAGCGGAAGCCTACCACGGCGTAAAAATGTCGACAGATTTTTTCGGACCTTGTCCTGCCATGGGCTGCGCGCAGCATGCCGGCAGCCTGTGCGCAGCGTGCGCACAGCATGTCGGCAGCGTGCGCACAGCATGCCGGCAGCGTGCGCGCACCATGCCGGCAGCCTGTCGACAGAATTTTTCGAAACTTGTCCTGCCATGCGCGCGCGCAGCTTGCGCGCAGCGTGCTGATTCTGTCGACAGTGAGGCTAGCGAAAGTTGTCCTGCCATGGCGTGCGCGCAGCCTGTGCGCGCAGCTTGCGCATCTGTCGACAGTGAGGCTAGCGAAACTTGTCCTGCCATGGCATGCGCGGCGCCTGCGCGCAGCCTGCGCACAACATGCGCGCAGGCTGTGCGCAGCGTGCGCGGAGCTTGCGTGCAGCTTGCGCATCTGTCGACAGTGAGGCTAGCGAAACTTGTCCTGCCATGGCATGCGCGCAGCGTGCGCGCAGTCTGTGCGCAGCATGCGCGCAGCCTGTGCGCAGCATGCGCGCAGCCTGTGCGCAGCATGCGCGCAGCCTGTGCGCGCAGCTTGCGCATCTGTCGACAGTGAGGCTAGCGAAACTTGTCCTGCCATGGCATGCGCGCAGTCTGCGCGCAGTCTGCGCGCAGCATGCGCGCAGCCTGCGCGCAGCATGTGCGCAGCATGCCGGCAGCATGGTTCCAGGTTTTTTCAAATGTCGACAGAATTTTTCAAATCTTGTCAAACCCCGTTTTTATTGAAATTTCCTCGCACAATAAGCTCCCCATAAGTAGTCTATGATTTTTAGGACCTTCTCCAACTTACAAAACTAAAAAATTCCTCCCGGATTTGTTTTAATGATTTTTTCAATTTTACGACTTCTAAAAATAATAAAAAATACTTCCCGACTTCAAAAATTTATGAAACTTTTTCCCATCATAGATTGCATGTTTCTTAGTATCCCTGCAAAAAATCACGTCCAAATACCTTGTATTGAATTATTTAGAGCCCATTATGACTCCTCGCGCATAGGTGATGTCTCTTCCTGTCAAAGGGCTAAATGCATAAAATGCTATATAGGGGGGTGTGTGTTGCCTGCATATGCATGGCAGCCCATGCCTTCCTAGCTGCAGCCCCCTTCCCCCACGCCACACCCATGTCATGTTGCCTCGATATGTTGCCTCGGTATTATGGGTTTGGTGTCGGGGTCGGGGGGCTGCCACCCATGGCGGTGGTGGCCGGAATCCGGCCGCCGCCACCACGCCGCCGCCATGGGTGAGGGAGGAAAAAAAAGGCGTGGAAAGTTGCGAAATGGGGTTGTCTAGGCTTTTTTTTGGCATGGGAGAGCATGGAGTGCTAGGAACTCCTTCTCAAATGCACGGGCATGTCGACCACAACCTCATTTCTCAACAACAACCACCCGTGTGGGGTGGCGGTGGGTGGATAGTCGCGGATTGGGGCTTGCCAAGCCAATGTTTTCAAAAAATTTCATCAAAATTAAAAACAAATGTTTTGTTGCCTTCGGATTTGTGGGCGAGCGGCGAGTCGGAGTGGAGCCGGTAAAGTTTAACCTCGGTGTGCACGGTTGTTTTTAGAAACTCAATCCAATGCCGGGGACGTTGAAAGTGACGCTCTTATGAGTTGCAAACCCGCAAGATTTAAAGAACCTTTTCAAAACAATTTCAAACCAACAAGATTTAAAAACAGAAATTTTCATCAAAATGAAAAACAAATGTTTTGTTGCCTTCGGACTAGTGGGCGAGCGGCGAGTCGGAGTGGAGCCGGTAAAGTTTAACCTCGGTGTGCACGGTTGTTTTTAGAAACTCAATCCAATGCCGGGGACGTTGAAAGTGACGCTCTTATGAGTTGCAAACCCACTAGATTTAAAGAACCTTTTCAAAACAATTTCAAACCAACAAAATTAAAAACAAATGTTTCGTTGCAAACAAATTGTGGGCGAGCGGCGAGTCGGAGTGGAGCGGGTAAAGTTTAACCTCGGTGTGCACGGTTGTTTTTAGAAACTCAATCCAATACCGGGGACGTTGAAAGTGACGCTCTTATG
>NW_028276907.1:32500-35000 GCF_965620075.1 Prunus avium
TTGGAATTGCTCATCATCCAATGCATTCCGAGAAAGTGAGTGTAGGCGAGGCTAAGGATGGCTTGCCTTGCCTTGCCTTGCATTGGCATGCCATGCCCAAGTTGTGGCCTACACCAAGCCATTCAAGCCATGCGTTGCCTTACCTTGGAATTGCTCATCATCCAATGCATTCCGAGAAAGTGAGTGTAGGCGAGGCTAAGGATGGCTTGCCTCGCCTTGCCTTGGCATGCCGTGCCCATGATGTGGCCTTGACCAAGCCATTCAAGCCATGCGTTGCCTTCGCCTTGGCATGCCGTGGCCTTGCCTCGCCATGCGATGCATTCCGACAAAGTGACGCGAAGCGGAAGCCTATCATGGCGTAAAAATGTCGACAAAATTTTTCGACATTTGAATAATGGGGTTTGACAAGGTTTGAAAAATTCAATACAAATGGTAGGCTTGAATGTCGACAAAGTGACGCGAAGCGGAAGCCTACCACGGCGTAAAAATGTCGACAGATTTTTTCGGACCTTGTCCTGCCATGGGCTGCGCGCAGCATGCCGGCAGCCTGTGCGCAGCGTGCGCACAGCATGTCGGCAGCGTGCGCACAGCATGCCGGCAGCGTGCGCGCACCATGCCGGCAGCCTGTCGACAGAATTTTTCGAAACTTGTCCTGCCATGCGCGCGCGCAGCTTGCGCGCAGCGTGCTGATTCTGTCGACAGTGAGGCTAGCGAAAGTTGTCCTGCCATGGCGTGCGCGCAGCCTGTGCGCGCAGCTTGCGCATCTGTCGACAGTGAGGCTAGCGAAACTTGTCCTGCCATGGCATGCGCGGCGCCTGCGCGCAGCCTGCGCACAACATGCGCGCAGGCTGTGCGCAGCGTGCGCGGAGCTTGCGTGCAGCTTGCGCATCTGTCGACAGTGAGGCTAGCGAAACTTGTCCTGCCATGGCATGCGCGCAGCGTGCGCGCAGTCTGTGCGCAGCATGCGCGCAGCCTGTGCGCAGCATGCGCGCAGCCTGTGCGCAGCATGCGCGCAGCCTGTGCGCGCAGCTTGCGCATCTGTCGACAGTGAGGCTAGCGAAACTTGTCCTGCCATGGCATGCGCGCAGTCTGCGCGCAGTCTGCGCGCAGCATGCGCGCAGCCTGCGCGCAGCATGTGCGCAGCATGCCGGCAGCATGGTTCCAGGTTTTTTCAAATGTCGACAGAATTTTTCAAATCTTGTCAAACCCCGTTTTTATTGAAATTTCCTCGCACAATAAGCTCCCCATAAGTAGTCTATGATTTTTAGGACCTTCTCCAACTTACAAAACTAAAAAATTCCTCCCGGATTTGTTTTAATGATTTTTTCAATTTTACGACTTCTAAAAATAATAAAAAATACTTCCCGACTTCAAAAATTTATGAAACTTTTTCCCATCATAGATTGCATGTTTCTTAGTATCCCTGCAAAAAATCACGTCCAAATACCTTGTATTGAATTATTTAGAGCCCATTATGACTCCTCGCGCATAGGTGATGTCTCTTCCTGTCAAAGGGCTAAATGCATAAAATGCTATATAGGGGGGTGTGTGTTGCCTGCATATGCATGGCAGCCCATGCCTTCCTAGCTGCAGCCCCCTTCCCCCACGCCACACCCATGTCATGTTGCCTCGATATGTTGCCTCGGTATTATGGGTTTGGTGTCGGGGTCGGGGGGCTGCCACCCATGGCGGTGGTGGCCGGAATCCGGCCGCCGCCACCACGCCGCCGCCATGGGTGAGGGAGGAAAAAAAAGGCGTGGAAAGTTGCGAAATGGGGTTGTCTAGGCTTTTTTTTGGCATGGGAGAGCATGGAGTGCTAGGAACTCCTTCTCAAATGCACGGGCATGTCGACCACAACCTCATTTCTCAACAACAACCACCCGTGTGGGGTGGCGGTGGGTGGATAGTCGCGGATTGGGGCTTGCCAAGCCAATGTTTTCAAAAAATTTCATCAAAATTAAAAACAAATGTTTTGTTGCCTTCGGATTTGTGGGCGAGCGGCGAGTCGGAGTGGAGCCGGTAAAGTTTAACCTCGGTGTGCACGGTTGTTTTTAGAAACTCAATCCAATGCCGGGGACGTTGAAAGTGACGCTCTTATGAGTTGCAAACCCGCAAGATTTAAAGAACCTTTTCAAAACAATTTCAAACCAACAAGATTTAAAAACAGAAATTTTCATCAAAATGAAAAACAAATGTTTTGTTGCCTTCGGACTAGTGGGCGAGCGGCGAGTCGGAGTGGAGCCGGTAAAGTTTAACCTCGGTGTGCACGGTTGTTTTTAGAAACTCAATCCAATGCCGGGGACGTTGAAAGTGACGCTCTTATGAGTTGCAAACCCACTAGATTTAAAGAACCTTTTCAAAACAATTTCAAACCAACAAAATTAAAAACAAATGTTTCGTTGCAAACAAATTGTGGGCGAGCGGCGAGTCGGAGTGGAGCTGGTAAAGTTTAACCTCGGTGTGCACGGTTGTTTTTAGAAACTCAATCCAATACCGGGGA
>NW_028276907.1:55000-57500 GCF_965620075.1 Prunus avium
AGCCATGCGTTGCCTTCGCCTTGGCATGCCGTGGCCTTGCCTCGCCATGCGATGCATTCCGACAAAGTGACGCGAAGCGGAAGCCTATCATGGCGTAAAAATGTCGACAAAATTTTTCGACATTTGAATAATGGGGTTTGACAAGGTTTGAAAAATTCAATACAAATGGTAGGCTTGAATGTCGACAAAGTGACGCGAAGCGGAAGCCTACCACGGCGTAAAAATGTCGACAGATTTTTTCGGACCTTGTCCTGCCATGGGCTGCGCGCAGCATGCCGGCAGCCTGTGCGCAGCGTGCGCACAGCATGTCGGCAGCGTGCGCACAGCATGCCGGCAGCGTGCGCGCACCATGCCGGCAGCCTGTCGACAGAATTTTTCGAAACTTGTCCTGCCATGCGCGCGCGCAGCTTGCGCGCAGCGTGCTGATTCTGTCGACAGTGAGGCTAGCGAAAGTTGTCCTGCCATGGCGTGCGCGCAGCCTGTGCGCGCAGCTTGCGCATCTGTCGACAGTGAGGCTAGCGAAACTTGTCCTGCCATGGCATGCGCGGCGCCTGCGCGCAGCCTGCGCACAACATGCGCGCAGGCTGTGCGCAGCGTGCGCGGAGCTTGCGTGCAGCTTGCGCATCTGTCGACAGTGAGGCTAGCGAAACTTGTCCTGCCATGGCATGCGCGCAGCGTGCGCGCAGTCTGTGCGCAGCATGCGCGCAGCCTGTGCGCAGCATGCGCGCAGCCTGTGCGCGCAGCTTGCGCATCTGTCGACAGTGAGGCTAGCGAAACTTGTCCTGCCATGGCATGCGCGCAGTCTGCGCGCAGTCTGCGCGCAGCATGCGCGCAGCCTGCGCGCAGCATGTGCGCAGCATGCCGGCAGCATGGTTCCAGGTTTTTTCAAATGTCGACAGAATTTTTCAAATCTTGTCAAACCCCGTTTTTATTGAAATTTCCTCGCACAATAAGCTCCCCATAAGTAGTCTATGATTTTTAGGACCTTCTCCAACTTACAAAACTAAAAAATTCCTCCCGGATTTGTTTTAATGATTTTTTCAATTTTACGACTTCTAAAAATAATAAAAAATACTTCCCGACTTCAAAAATTTATGAAACTTTTTCCCATCATAGATTGCATGTTTCTTAGTATCCCTGCAAAAAATCACGTCCAAATACCTTGTATTGAATTATTTAGAGCCCATTATGACTCCTCGCGCATAGGTGATGTCTCTTCCTGTCAAAGGGCTAAATGCATAAAATGCTATATAGGGGGGTGTGTGTTGCCTGCATATGCATGGCAGCCCATGCCTTCCTAGCTGCAGCCCCCTTCCCCCACGCCACACCCATGTCATGTTGCCTCGATATGTTGCCTCGGTATTATGGGTTTGGTGTCGGGGTCGGGGGGCTGCCACCCATGGCGGTGGTGGCCGGAATCCGGCCGCCGCCACCACGCCGCCGCCATGGGTGAGGGAGGAAAAAAAAGGCGTGGAAAGTTGCGAAATGGGGTTGTCTAGGCTTTTTTTTGGCATGGGAGAGCATGGAGTGCTAGGAACTCCTTCTCAAATGCACGGGCATGTCGACCACAACCTCATTTCTCAACAACAACCACCCGTGTGGGGTGGCGGTGGGTGGATAGTCGCGGATTGGGGCTTGCCAAGCCAATGTTTTCAAAAAATTTCATCAAAATTAAAAACAAATGTTTTGTTGCCTTCGGATTTGTGGGCGAGCGGCGAGTCGGAGTGGAGCCGGTAAAGTTTAACCTCGGTGTGCACGGTTGTTTTTAGAAACTCAATCCAATGCCGGGGACGTTGAAAGTGACGCTCTTATGAGTTGCAAACCCGCAAGATTTAAAGAACCTTTTCAAAACAATTTCAAACCAACAAGATTTAAAAACAGAAATTTTCATCAAAATGAAAAACAAATGTTTTGTTGCCTTCGGACTAGTGGGCGAGCGGCGAGTCGGAGTGGAGCCGGTAAAGTTTAACCTCGGTGTGCACGGTTGTTTTTAGAAACTCAATCCAATGCCGGGGACGTTGAAAGTGACGCTCTTATGAGTTGCAAACCCACTAGATTTAAAGAACCTTTTCAAAACAATTTCAAACCAACAAAATTAAAAACAAATGTTTCGTTGCAAACAAATTGTGGGCGAGCGGCGAGTCGGAGTGGAGCCGGTAAAGTTTAACCTCGGTGTGCACGGTTGTTTTTAGAAACTCAATCCAATACCGGGGACGTTGAAAGTGACGCTCTTATGAGTTGCAAACCCACAAGATTTTAAAAACTTTTTGAAAATGTTTCTTCTAAATGACACATTTTGATCCTTGGCAAGTGCTCAATCCGTAACTATCCAATCACCGCCACACCACACCGGTCGGGAGTGTGTGAATGGTGTGCTTCCCGGGGTTGGCATAGATAATCTTTCGCATCGACAATCTTTTGCATGCGAGGGAATGTCTATGCCAACCCCGGGAAGCACACCATTCACCCACTAGTTGTGGGCGACGATGGGTTGGCTTCA
>NW_028276907.1:77500-80000 GCF_965620075.1 Prunus avium
GCAGCGTGCGCACAGCATGCCGGCAGCGTGCGCGCACCATGCCGGCAGCCTGTCGACAGAATTTTTCGAAACTTGTCCTGCCATGCGCGCGCGCAGCTTGCGCGCAGCGTGCTGATTCTGTCGACAGTGAGGCTAGCGAAAGTTGTCCTGCCATGGCGTGCGCGCAGCCTGTGCGCGCAGCTTGCGCATCTGTCGACAGTGAGGCTAGCGAAACTTGTCCTGCCATGGCATGCGCGGCGCCTGCGCGCAGCCTGCGCACAACATGCGCGCAGGCTGTGCGCAGCGTGCGCGGAGCTTGCGTGCAGCTTGCGCATCTGTCGACAGTGAGGCTAGCGAAACTTGTCCTGCCATGGCATGCGCGCAGCGTGCGCGCAGTCTGTGCGCAGCATGCGCGCAGTCTGTGCGCAGCATGCGCGCAGCCTGTGCGCGCAGCTTGCGCATCTGTCGACAGTGAGGCTAGCGAAACTTGTCCTGCCATGGCATGCGCGCAGTCTGCGCGCAGTCTGCGCGCAGCATGCGCGCAGCCTGCGCGCAGCATGTGCGCAGCATGCCGGCAGCATGGTTCCAGGTTTTTTCAAATGTCGACAGAATTTTTCAAATCTTGTCAAACCCCGTTTTTATTGAAATTTCCTCGCACAATAAGCTCCCCATAAGTAGTCTATGATTTTTAGGACCTTCTCCAACTTACAAAACTAAAAAATTCCTCCCGGATTTGTTTTAATGATTTTTTCAATTTTACGACTTCTAAAAATAATAAAAAATACTTCCCGACTTCAAAAATTTATGAAACTTTTTCCCATCATAGATTGCATGTTTCTTAGTATCCCTGCAAAAAATCACGTCCAAATACCTTGTATTGAATTATTTAGAGCCCATTATGACTCCTCGCGCATAGGTGATGTCTCTTCCTGTCAAAGGGCTAAATGCATAAAATGCTATATAGGGGGGTGTGTGTTGCCTGCATATGCATGGCAGCCCATGCCTTCCTAGCTGCAGCCCCCTTCCCCCACGCCACACCCATGTCATGTTGCCTCGATATGTTGCCTCGGTATTATGGGTTTGGTGTCGGGGTCGGGGGGCTGCCACCCATGGCGGTGGTGGCCGGAATCCGGCCGCCGCCACCACGCCGCCGCCATGGGTGAGGGAGGAAAAAAAAGGCGTGGAAAGTTGCGAAATGGGGTTGTCTAGGCTTTTTTTTGGCATGGGAGAGCATGGAGTGCTAGGAACTCCTTCTCAAATGCACGGGCATGTCGACCACAACCTCATTTCTCAACAACAACCACCCGTGTGGGGTGGCGGTGGGTGGATAGTCGCGGATTGGGGCTTGCCAAGCCAATGTTTTCAAAAAATTTCATCAAAATTAAAAACAAATGTTTTGTTGCCTTCGGATTTGTGGGCGAGCGGCGAGTCGGAGTGGAGCCGGTAAAGTTTAACCTCGGTGTGCACGGTTGTTTTTAGAAACTCAATCCAATGCCGGGGACGTTGAAAGTGACGCTCTTATGAGTTGCAAACCCGCAAGATTTAAAGAACCTTTTCAAAACAATTTCAAACCAACAAGATTTAAAAACAGAAATTTTCATCAAAATGAAAAACAAATGTTTTGTTGCCTTCGGACTAGTGGGCGAGCGGCGAGTCGGAGTGGAGCCGGTAAAGTTTAACCTCGGTGTGCACGGTTGTTTTTAGAAACTCAATCCAATGCCGGGGACGTTGAAAGTGACGCTCTTATGAGTTGCAAACCCACTAGATTTAAAGAACCTTTTCAAAACAATTTCAAACCAACAAAATTAAAAACAAATGTTTCGTTGCAAACAAATTGTGGGCGAGCGGCGAGTCGGAGTGGAGCTGGTAAAGTTTAACCTCGGTGTGCACGGTTGTTTTTAGAAACTCAATCCAATACCGGGGACGTTGAAAGTGACCCTCTTATGAGTTGCAAACCCACAAGATTTTAAAAACTTTTTGAAAATGTTTCTTCTAAATGACACATTTTGATCCTTGGCAAGTGCTCAATCCGTAACTATCCAATCACCGCCACACCACACCGGTCGGGAGTGTGTGAATGGTGTGCTTCCCGGGGTTGGCATAGATAATCTTTCGCATCGACAATCTTTTGCATGCGAGGGAATGTCTATGCCAACCCCGGGAAGCACACCATTCACCCACTAGTTGTGGGCGACGATGGGTTGGCTTCAAATGAATTTTTGCTTGGGGTTGTCCTCGGTATGCTTTTGTGTTGGGAGTACGGCCACCAAACCTTCTCAATGCACGGGTATGTCGAGGATGGCTTTCGGCGGGGTTGATGAAGAAGCTACCCAATTCTCGGCCACACGAACACATGGTGACGATGCGTTGGCTTCAAGTGAGCTTTAGCTTGGGGTTGTCTTCGGTATGCTTTTGTGTTGGGAGTACGGCCACCAAACCTTCTCAATGCACGGGTATGTCGAGGATGGCTTTCGGCGGAGTTGATGAAGAAGCTAGCAAATTGTTGGCCACTCTCACACGT
>NW_028276907.1:100000-105000 GCF_965620075.1 Prunus avium
GGCATTCACAATTCACCATGGTAAGACATCCTCCCTACTACGAGTAGAACCACCTAACCAACGCCCACACTTGGACTTGGCAGAACCTACTTCCGCAGCATCCACAAGGGAACAAGTAAGACATCCTCCCCAAAGCTACTCCAACTCTTTGCATGCCCATAAGTGCGGACATCCTACGTCCTTAGCCACCATCCTCACAAGAAAACTCTGGGATCCACCTTTGGAACACACCAGCATTCCGAATATTAGTTAGCAACCTTGTGTCGAACATTATGCGTAACCCACACGTCCTCCACAATTGTAAGAGCAACCACTTAAGTGACTCCTTCATTAAAGCCTAGCCCGTCAGCGACTCACTCCCTCAATGGAGCCCAGTCCGTCAGCGACTTACTCCCTTCGAAGACTGCACCATTTCGGTCTTCAGCTCCCACAACTCTTCCCTGAACAAAGGTCTTGCACCTTCCATCCAACACACGTCACCAACTCGGTTTACCACAACCTTCAATGGTATGCTATGGTTCGAGTATAAGCCAATCTTTGACACTCTCACCAAACTCGCGCTCCCATCCTCCCCACATCCTGAACTGAACAAGCAACATCACTTCGTCACAAGCCAGAACCCCTGCCTACCCGACTTCCGGGCGCTTGGTGCACGGATTAGAAAACTAGGCAACCGAGCAGCAAAACCAACCATCATCCCCCATCTTAGAGTCATCCTGCTTGATGTCTTCTCACAACTTCGAGACAAACTTTTGGATACCTTCACCCTTCCATAGGATCCAGCACCAAGACGGGTTTCCAACAACCGTCACACAACCTGATTCCAACAATCATCCACAGTGACGTTGGGGTCTTCTTCCAACTTCGCAAGTCCACTACCCATCACAGGCAATGACATGCTACCTTGCTATCAAAGTTCCTCCATCACCAATCTCTTCTAGGTACGAGTCCCTCACACAGAAACCACCTTCGGAATCGATCGGCTCTGATACCACTTGTCACGGGATCAGAGCTTCACTGTTTGTATCCAAGGTGCGAATCGTTTGAGCAGAAGCCACCATCTAAATCGATCGGCTCTGATACCACTTGTCACGGGACGAGCGTGCGACGCGGCGCGGCGGAAGCAAATCACAGATTTCGCTCGCACAAACGCTCCCGCGCGGCCCAGGATCCCTTCGAATCCCAGTCAGCCTTCTCCCCACTTCATGACTCTCACAACTCCGCGAGAGGTTCACCATCATGTGTCGTCTCCCATAGGCGCCAAGCCCCATAGCTAGACAACGAGTCACACTTCCTTGTGACAACACAATCACCCCGCATCCGGCAACGAACCCTCGACGCCCATACATCAAGCGTTGCATAAGACACGTCAACTGCATCGACCACGTCGCATGCCAAACTCGTGGCTCGCTCATGTCCAAGTCGAGACATGGCGATCCAACACACCATCGGTTTACCCACACTTCTGTGCGACGCGGCGCGGCGGAAGCAAATCACAGATTTCGCTCGCACAAACGCTCCCGTGCGGCCCAGGATCCCTTCGAATCCCAGTCAGCCTTCTCCCCACTTCATGACTCTCACAACTCCGCGAGAGGTTCACCATCATGTGTCGTCTCCCATAGGCGCCAAGCCCCATAGCTAGACAACGAGTCACACTTCCTTGTGACAACACAATCACCCCGCATCCGGCAACGAACCCTCGACGCCCATACATCAAGCGTTGCATAAGACACGTCAACTGCATCGACCACGTCGCATGCCAAACTCGTGGCTCGCTCATGTCCAAGTCGAGACATGGCGATCCAACACACCATCGGTTTACCCACACTTCTGTCGGTCATCCGTTAGTAACCAAGATAGCCCACATCCTCAAGCTATCCACGCAAGCTGTCACGCTCGCATGTCGCCCAAGCCTTGGCGACATATGTATTTCGAATGTCCCACATAACCATCTATGCTTTGCATGGGGTCGCAACCCACGCGTACCGGCATCCGAATATCTTCCTTCCATCTGGGACAAGGCCGAACCCAAGCCAAGTCCATCGAGTCTCGTCAAATGTCTCGCTAGCCGACGGCATAGCGAATGCCATACGTTGACCTCACTCTTTCCAACGATGCGCAATACGAACGGCCCCGCGTGTTCGTACTGTCCTCGGGAAGTCCTTTCCCTCGGAGACATAGATTATCCTTCAACAATCTCATGCCCGCCCTTATGACAACCTCCAATGTCATAAGGATGCTCGCTTAGTGCCACAAGGGTGTAAGCACCAGGGGTGGTGGAGAGCATGACACCATGTCACCCCCTATATAGCATTTTATGCATTTAGCCTTCTGCCAGGAGGGAACATCACCTATGCACGAGGAGTCATAATTGGGCATAACTTCTTCGTACGAACTCCGAATGGCGAACCGTCAGTTGCATAGCGTGTATCTCGTCATTACGAACATCTTTCGTGTTCTGAGTTTCTTCAGGTTCCTCCCGTAACCTTCCGAAATACCCAAAATACCCCTCACACGCACAACCCGGCCAACACCAACCATTCTAGCTCTTAAGTCCTTGCCCCTTCCACACTTGGACTACCTCATAAGCGCATGGATGTCCCAACGGAGTCACGAAAGCACACGCTCAAGTGCGATCCGTGACACTTGGCATGTCGTGCCTTGGCCTTTGCATGTCGTGCCTTGCCATGCCGTAGTTTCGCTTGCCTTGGCATTGCTCCCCATTCAAGGCATTTCGAGAAAGCGAGGCTATCGGAAGCTTGGCATGCCTACCCTTGCCTTCGCCTTGGCATGCCGTGGCCTTGCCTTTGCTCCCATTCAACGCATTCCGACAAAGTGACGCGAAGCGGAAGCCTACCATGGCGTAAAAATGTCGACAAAATTTTTCGACATTTGAATAATGGGGTTTGACAAGGTTTGAAAAATTCAATAAAAATGGTAGGCTTGAATGTCGACAAAGTGACGCGAAGCGGAAGCCTACCATGCGCAAAAATGTTGACAGAATTTTTCGGAACTTGTCCTGCCATGGGCTGCGCGCAGCATGCCGGCAGCCTGTGCGCAGCGTGCGCACAGCATGTCGGCAGCGTGCGCGCTGCATAGCCTGTCGACAGAGGCTAGCGAAACTTGTCCTGCCATGCGCGTGCGCAGCTGCGCGCAGCATGCGCACAACATGCCGGCAGCGTGCGCGCAGCTGAGCTTGTCGACAGAATTTTTCGAAACTTGTCCTGCCATGCGCGCGCGCAGCTTGCGCGCAGCGTGCTGATTCTGTCGACAGTGAGGCTAGCGAAACTTGTCCTGCCATGCGCGCGCGCAGCCTGTGCGCGCAACCTGCGCATCTGTCGACAGTGAGGCTAGCGAAACTTGTCCTGCCATGGCGTGCGCGCAGCCTGTGCGCGCAGCTTGCGAATCTGTCGACAGTGAGGCTTGCGAAACTTGTCCTGCCATGGCATGCGCGCAGCCTGCGCGCAGCATGCGCGCAGCATGCGCGCAGCATGCGCGCAGCATGCGCGCAGCATGCGCGCAGCATGCGCGCAGCATGCGCGCAGCATGCGCGCAGCATGCGCGCAGCATGCGCGCAGCATGCGCGCAGCATGCCGGCAGCCTGGTTCCAGGTTTTTTCAAATGTCGACAGAATTTTTCAAACCTTGTCAAACCCCATTTTTATTGAAATTTCCTCGCACAATAAGCTCCCTATAATTAAGTCTATGATTTTTAGGACCTTCTCCAACTTACAAAATGATATTTAGGACCTTGCCTTGCCCTCACATGCCGTGCCCATTCAAGGCATTCCGAGAAAGTGAGGTTATTGGAGGCTTCGGATGGCGTGGCTTGCCTTGCCTTGCATTGGCATGCCATGCCCAAGTTGTGGCCTACACCAAGCCATTCAAGCCATGCGTTGCCTTACCTTGGAATTGCTCATCATCCAATGCATTCCGAGAAAGTGAGTGTAGGCGAGGCTAAGGATGGCTTGCCTTGCCTTGCCTTGCATTGGCATGCCATGCCCAAGTTGTGGCCTACACCAAGCCATTCAAGCCATGCGTTGCCTTACCTTGGAATTGCTCATCATCCAATGCATTCCGAGAAAGTGAGTGTAGGCGAGGCTAAGGATGGCTTGCCTCGCCTTGCCTTGGCATGCCGTGCCCATGATGTGGCCTTGACCAAGCCATTCAAGCCATGCGTTGCCTTCGCCTTGGCATGCCGTGGCCTTGCCTCGCCATGCGATGCATTCCGACAAAGTGACGCGAAGCGGAAGCCTATCATGGCGTAAAAATGTCGACAAAATTTTTCGACATTTGAATAATGGGGTTTGACAAGGTTTGAAAAATTCAATACAAATGGTAGGCTTGAATGTCGACAAAGTGACGCGAAGCGGAAGCCTACCACGGCGTAAAAATGTCGACAGATTTTTTCGGACCTTGTCCTGCCATGGGCTGCGCGCAGCATGCCGGCAGCCTGTGCGCAGCGTGCGCACAGCATGTCGGCAGCGTGCGCACAGCATGCCGGCAGCGTGCGCGCACCATGCCGGCAGCCTGTCGACAGAATTTTTCGAAACTTGTCCTGCCATGCGCGCGCGCAGCTTGCGCGCAGCGTGCTGATTCTGTCGACAGTGAGGCTAGCGAAAGTTGTCCTGCCATGGCGTGCGCGCAGCCTGTGCGCGCAGCTTGCGCATCTGTCGACAGTGAGGCTAGCGAAACTTGTCCTGCCATGGCATGCGCGGCGCCTGCGCGCAGCCTGCGCACAACATGCGCGCAGGCTGTGCGCAGCGTGCGCGGAGCTTGCGTGCAGCTTGCGCATCTGTCGACAGTGAGGCTAGCGAAACTTGTCCTGCCATGGCATGCGCGCAGCGTGCGCGCAGTCTGTGCGCAGCATGCGCGCAGCCTGTGCGCAGCATGCGCGCAGCCTGTGCGCGCAGCTTGCGCATCTGTCGACAGTGAGGCTAGCGAAACTTGTCCTGCCATGGCATGCGCGCAGTCTGCGCGCAGTCTGCGCGCAGCATGCGC
>NW_028276907.1:115000-117500 GCF_965620075.1 Prunus avium
CTTGGAATTGCTCATCATCCAATGCATTCCGAGAAAGTGAGTGTAGGCGAGGCTAAGGATGGCTTGCCTTGCCTTGCCTTGCATTGGCACGCCATGCCCAAGTTGTGGCCTACACCAAGCCATTCAAGCCATGCGTTGCCTTACCTTGGAATTGCTCATCATCCAATGCATTCCGAGAAAGTGAGTGTAGGCGAGGCTAAGGATGGCTTGCCTCGCCTTGCCTTGGCATGCCGTGCCCATGATGTGGCCTTGACCAAGCCATTCAAGCCATGCGTTGCCTTCGCCTTGGCATGCCGTGGCCTTGCCTCGCCATGCGATGCATTCCGACAAAGTGACGCGAAGCGGAAGCCTATCATGGCGTAAAAATGTCGACAAAATTTTTCGACATTTGAATAATGGGGTTTGACAAGGTTTGAAAAATTCAATACAAATGGTAGGCTTGAATGTCGACAAAGTGACGCGAAGCGGAAGCCTACCACGGCGTAAAAATGTCGACAGATTTTTTCGGACCTTGTCCTGCCATGGGCTGCGCGCAGCATGCCGGCAGCCTGTGCGCAGCGTGCGCACAGCATGTCGGCAGCGTGCGCACAGCATGCCGGCAGCGTGCGCGCACCATGCCGGCAGCCTGTCGACAGAATTTTTCGAAACTTGTCCTGCCATGCGCGCGCGCAGCTTGCGCGCAGCGTGCTGATTCTGTCGACAGTGAGGCTAGCGAAAGTTGTCCTGCCATGGCGTGCGCGCAGCCTGTGCGCGCAGCTTGCGCATCTGTCGACAGTGAGGCTAGCGAAACTTGTCCTGCCATGGCATGCGCGGCGCCTGCGCGCAGCCTGCGCACAACATGCGCGCAGGCTGTGCGCAGCGTGCGCGGAGCTTGCGTGCAGCTTGCGCATCTGTCGACAGTGAGGCTAGCGAAACTTGTCCTGCCATGGCATGCGCGCAGCGTGCGCGCAGTCTGTGCGCAGCATGCGCGCAGCCTGTGCGCAGCATGCGCGCAGCCTGTGCGCGCAGCTTGCGCATCTGTCGACAGTGAGGCTAGCGAAACTTGTCCTGCCATGGCATGCGCGCAGTCTGCGCGCAGTCTGCGCGCAGCATGCGCGCAGCCTGCGCGCAGCATGTGCGCAGCATGCCGGCAGCATGGTTCCAGGTTTTTTCAAATGTCGACAGAATTTTTCAAATCTTGTCAAACCCCGTTTTTATTGAAATTTCCTCGCACAATAAGCTCCCCATAAGTAGTCTATGATTTTTAGGACCTTCTCCAACTTACAAAACTAAAAAATTCCTCCCGGATTTGTTTTAATGATTTTTTCAATTTTACGACTTCTAAAAATAATAAAAAATACTTCCCGACTTCAAAAATTTATGAAACTTTTTCCCATCATAGATTGCATGTTTCTTAGTATCCCTGCAAAAAATCACGTCCAAATACCTTGTATTGAATTATTTAGAGCCCATTATGACTCCTCGCGCATAGGTGATGTCTCTTCCTGTCAAAGGGCTAAATGCATAAAATGCTATATAGGGGGGTGTGTGTTGCCTGCATATGCATGGCAGCCCATGCCTTCCTAGCTGCAGCCCCCTTCCCCCACGCCACACCCATGTCATGTTGCCTCGATATGTTGCCTCGGTATTATGGGTTTGGTGTCGGGGTCGGGGGGCTGCCACCCATGGCGGTGGTGGCCGGAATCCGGCCGCCGCCACCACGCCGCCGCCATGGGTGAGGGAGGAAAAAAAAGGCGTGGAAAGTTGCGAAATGGGGTTGTCTAGGCTTTTTTTTGGCATGGGAGAGCATGGAGTGCTAGGAACTCCTTCTCAAATGCACGGGCATGTCGACCACAACCTCATTTCTCAACAACAACCACCCGTGTGGGGTGGCGGTGGGTGGATAGTCGCGGATTGGGGCTTGCCAAGCCAATGTTTTCAAAAAATTTCATCAAAATTAAAAACAAATGTTTTGTTGCCTTCGGATTTGTGGGCGAGCGGCGAGTCGGAGTGGAGCCGGTAAAGTTTAACCTCGGTGTGCACGGTTGTTTTTAGAAACTCAATCCAATGCCGGGGACGTTGAAAGTGACGCTCTTATGAGTTGCAAACCCGCAAGATTTAAAGAACCTTTTCAAAACAATTTCAAACCAACAAGATTTAAAAACAGAAATTTTCATCAAAATGAAAAACAAATGTTTTGTTGCCTTCGGACTAGTGGGCGAGCGGCGAGTCGGAGTGGAGCCGGTAAAGTTTAACCTCGGTGTGCACGGTTGTTTTTAGAAACTCAATCCAATGCCGGGGACGTTGAAAGTGACGCTCTTATGAGTTGCAAACCCACTAGATTTAAAGAACCTTTTCAAAACAATTTCAAACCAACAAAATTAAAAACAAATGTTTCGTTGCAAACAAATTGTGGGCGAGCGGCGAGTCGGAGTGGAGCCGGTAAAGTTTAACCTCGGTGTGCACGGTTGTTTTTAGAAACTCAATCCAATACCGGGGACGTTGAAAGTGACGCTCTTAT
>NW_028276907.1:137500-140000 GCF_965620075.1 Prunus avium
GCCCATGATGTGGCCTTGACCAAGCCATTCAAGCCATGCGTTGCCTTCGCCTTGGCATGCCGTGGCCTTGCCTCGCCATGCGATGCATTCCGACAAAGTGACGCGAAGCGGAAGCCTATCATGGCGTAAAAATGTCGACAAAATTTTTCGACATTTGAATAATGGGGTTTGACAAGGTTTGAAAAATTCAATACAAATGGTAGGCTTGAATGTCGACAAAGTGACGCGAAGCGGAAGCCTACCACGGCGTAAAAATGTCGACAGATTTTTTCGGACCTTGTCCTGCCATGGGCTGCGCGCAGCATGCCGGCAGCCTGTGCGCAGCGTGCGCACAGCATGTCGGCAGCGTGCGCACAGCATGCCGGCAGCGTGCGCGCACCATGCCGGCAGCCTGTCGACAGAATTTTTCGAAACTTGTCCTGCCATGCGCGCGCGCAGCTTGCGCGCAGCGTGCTGATTCTGTCGACAGTGAGGCTAGCGAAAGTTGTCCTGCCATGGCGTGCGCGCAGCCTGTGCGCGCAGCTTGCGCATCTGTCGACAGTGAGGCTAGCGAAACTTGTCCTGCCATGGCATGCGCGGCGCCTGCGCGCAGCCTGCGCACAACATGCGCGCAGGCTGTGCGCAGCGTGCGCGGAGCTTGCGTGCAGCTTGCGCATCTGTCGACAGTGAGGCTAGCGAAACTTGTCCTGCCATGGCATGCGCGCAGCGTGCGCGCAGTCTGTGCGCAGCATGCGCGCAGCCTGTGCGCAGCATGCGCGCAGCCTGTGCGCGCAGCTTGCGCATCTGTCGACAGTGAGGCTAGCGAAACTTGTCCTGCCATGGCATGCGCGCAGTCTGCGCGCAGTCTGCGCGCAGCATGCGCGCAGCCTGCGCGCAGCATGTGCGCAGCATGCCGGCAGCATGGTTCCAGGTTTTTTCAAATGTCGACAGAATTTTTCAAATCTTGTCAAACCCCGTTTTTATTGAAATTTCCTCGCACAATAAGCTCCCCATAAGTAGTCTATGATTTTTAGGACCTTCTCCAACTTACAAAACTAAAAAATTCCTCCCGGATTTGTTTTAATGATTTTTTCAATTTTACGACTTCTAAAAATAATAAAAAATACTTCCCGACTTCAAAAATTTATGAAACTTTTTCCCATCATAGATTGCATGTTTCTTAGTATCCCTGCAAAAAATCACGTCCAAATACCTTGTATTGAATTATTTAGAGCCCATTATGACTCCTCGCGCATAGGTGATGTCTCTTCCTGTCAAAGGGCTAAATGCATAAAATGCTATATAGGGGGGTGTGTGTTGCCTGCATATGCATGGCAGCCCATGCCTTCCTAGCTGCAGCCCCCTTCCCCCACGCCACACCCATGTCATGTTGCCTCGATATGTTGCCTCGGTATTATGGGTTTGGTGTCGGGGTCGGGGGGCTGCCACCCATGGCGGTGGTGGCCGGAATCCGGCCGCCGCCACCACGCCGCCGCCATGGGTGAGGGAGGAAAAAAAAGGCGTGGAAAGTTGCGAAATGGGGTTGTCTAGGCTTTTTTTTGGCATGGGAGAGCATGGAGTGCTAGGAACTCCTTCTCAAATGCACGGGCATGTCGACCACAACCTCATTTCTCAACAACAACCACCCGTGTGGGGTGGCGGTGGGTGGATAGTCGCGGATTGGGGCTTGCCAAGCCAATGTTTTCAAAAAATTTCATCAAAATTAAAAACAAATGTTTTGTTGCCTTCGGATTTGTGGGCGAGCGGCGAGTCGGAGTGGAGCCGGTAAAGTTTAACCTCGGTGTGCACGGTTGTTTTTAGAAACTCAATCCAATGCCGGGGACGTTGAAAGTGACGCTCTTATGAGTTGCAAACCCGCAAGATTTAAAGAACCTTTTCAAAACAATTTCAAACCAACAAGATTTAAAAACAGAAATTTTCATCAAAATGAAAAACAAATGTTTTGTTGCCTTCGGACTAGTGGGCGAGCGGCGAGTCGGAGTGGAGCCGGTAAAGTTTAACCTCGGTGTGCACGGTTGTTTTTAGAAACTCAATCCAATGCCGGGGACGTTGAAAGTGACGCTCTTATGAGTTGCAAACCCACTAGATTTAAAGAACCTTTTCAAAACAATTTCAAACCAACAAAATTAAAAACAAATGTTTCGTTGCAAACAAATTGTGGGCGAGCGGCGAGTCGGAGTGGAGCCGGTAAAGTTTAACCTCGGTGTGCACGGTTGTTTTTAGAAACTCAATCCAATACCGGGGACGTTGAAAGTGACGCTCTTATGAGTTGCAAACCCACAAGATTTTAAAAACTTTTTGAAAATGTTTCTTCTAAATGACACATTTTGATCCTTGGCAAGTGCTCAATCCGTAACTATCCAATCACCGCCACACCACACCGGTCGGGAGTGTGTGAATGGTGTGCTTCCCGGGGTTGGCATAGATAATCTTTCGCATCGACAATCTTTTGCATGCGAGGGAATGTCTATGCCAACCCCGGGAAGCACACCATTCACCC
>NW_028276907.1:160000-162500 GCF_965620075.1 Prunus avium
GGCGTAAAAATGTCGACAGATTTTTTCGGACCTTGTCCTGCCATGGGCTGCGCGCAGCATGCCGGCAGCCTGTGCGCAGCGTGCGCACAGCATGTCGGCAGCGTGCGCACAGCATGCCGGCAGCGTGCGCGCACCATGCCGGCAGCCTGTCGACAGAATTTTTCGAAACTTGTCCTGCCATGCGCGCGCGCAGCTTGCGCGCAGCGTGCTGATTCTGTCGACAGTGAGGCTAGCGAAAGTTGTCCTGCCATGGCGTGCGCGCAGCCTGTGCGCGCAGCTTGCGCATCTGTCGACAGTGAGGCTAGCGAAACTTGTCCTGCCATGGCATGCGCGGCGCCTGCGCGCAGCCTGCGCACAACATGCGCGCAGGCTGTGCGCAGCGTGCGCGGAGCTTGCGTGCAGCTTGCGCATCTGTCGACAGTGAGGCTAGCGAAACTTGTCCTGCCATGGCATGCGCGCAGCGTGCGCGCAGTCTGTGCGCAGCATGCGCGCAGCCTGTGCGCAGCATGCGCGCAGCCTGTGCGCGCAGCTTGCGCATCTGTCGACAGTGAGGCTAGCGAAACTTGTCCTGCCATGGCATGCGCGCAGTCTGCGCGCAGTCTGCGCGCAGCATGCGCGCAGCCTGCGCGCAGCATGTGCGCAGCATGCCGGCAGCATGGTTCCAGGTTTTTTCAAATGTCGACAGAATTTTTCAAATCTTGTCAAACCCCGTTTTTATTGAAATTTCCTCGCACAATAAGCTCCCCATAAGTAGTCTATGATTTTTAGGACCTTCTCCAACTTACAAAACTAAAAAATTCCTCCCGGATTTGTTTTAATGATTTTTTCAATTTTACGACTTCTAAAAATAATAAAAAATACTTCCCGACTTCAAAAATTTATGAAACTTTTTCCCATCATAGATTGCATGTTTCTTAGTATCCCTGCAAAAAATCACGTCCAAATACCTTGTATTGAATTATTTAGAGCCCATTATGACTCCTCGCGCATAGGTGATGTCTCTTCCTGTCAAAGGGCTAAATGCATAAAATGCTATATAGGGGGGTGTGTGTTGCCTGCATATGCATGGCAGCCCATGCCTTCCTAGCTGCAGCCCCCTTCCCCCACGCCACACCCATGTCATGTTGCCTCGATATGTTGCCTCGGTATTATGGGTTTGGTGTCGGGGTCGGGGGGCTGCCACCCATGGCGGTGGTGGCCGGAATCCGGCCGCCGCCACCACGCCGCCGCCATGGGTGAGGGAGGAAAAAAAAGGCGTGGAAAGTTGCGAAATGGGGTTGTCTAGGCTTTTTTTTGGCATGGGAGAGCATGGAGTGCTAGGAACTCCTTCTCAAATGCACGGGCATGTCGACCACAACCTCATTTCTCAACAACAACCACCCGTGTGGGGTGGCGGTGGGTGGATAGTCGCGGATTGGGGCTTGCCAAGCCAATGTTTTCAAAAAATTTCATCAAAATTAAAAACAAATGTTTTGTTGCCTTCGGATTTGTGGGCGAGCGGCGAGTCGGAGTGGAGCCGGTAAAGTTTAACCTCGGTGTGCACGGTTGTTTTTAGAAACTCAATCCAATGCCGGGGACGTTGAAAGTGACGCTCTTATGAGTTGCAAACCCGCAAGATTTAAAGAACCTTTTCAAAACAATTTCAAACCAACAAGATTTAAAAACAGAAATTTTCATCAAAATGAAAAACAAATGTTTTGTTGCCTTCGGACTAGTGGGCGAGCGGCGAGTCGGAGTGGAGCCGGTAAAGTTTAACCTCGGTGTGCACGGTTGTTTTTAGAAACTCAATCCAATGCCGGGGACGTTGAAAGTGACGCTCTTATGAGTTGCAAACCCACTAGATTTAAAGAACCTTTTCAAAACAATTTCAAACCAACAAAATTAAAAACAAATGTTTCGTTGCAAACAAATTGTGGGCGAGCGGCGAGTCGGAGTGGAGCTGGTAAAGTTTAACCTCGGTGTGCACGGTTGTTTTTAGAAACTCAATCCAATACCGGGGACGTTGAAAGTGACCCTCTTATGAGTTGCAAACCCACAAGATTTTAAAAACTTTTTGAAAATGTTTCTTCTAAATGACACATTTTGATCCTTGGCAAGTGCTCAATCCGTAACTATCCAATCACCGCCACACCACACCGGTTGGGAGTGTGTGAATGGTGTGCTTCCCGGGGTTGGCATAGATAATCTTTCGCATCGACAATCTTTTGCATGTGAGGGAATGTCTATGCCAACCCCGGGAAGCACACCATTCACCCACTAGTTGTGGGCGACGATGGGTTGGCTTCAAATGAATTTTTGCTTGGGGTTGTCCTCGGTATGCTTTTGTGTTGGGAGTACGGCCACCAAACCTTCTCAATGCACGGGTATGTCGAGGATGGCTTTCGGCGGGGTTGATGAAGAAGCTACCCAATTCTCGGCCACACGAACACATGGTGACGATGCGTTGGCTTCAAGTGAGCTTTAGCTTGGGGTTGTCTTCGGTATGCTTTTGTGTTGGGAG
>NW_028276907.1:192500-194862 GCF_965620075.1 Prunus avium
AGCATGCGCGCAGCATGCGCGCAGCATGCGCGCAGCATGCGCGCAGCATGCGCGCAGCATGCGCGCAGCATGCCGGCAGCCTGGTTCCAGGTTTTTTCAAATGTCGACAGAATTTTTCAAACCTTGTCAAACCCCATTTTTATTGAAATTTCCTCGCACAATAAGCTCCCTATAATTAAGTCTATGATTTTTAGGACCTTCTCCAACTTACAAAATGATATTTAGGACCTTGCCTTGCCCTCACATGCCGTGCCCATTCAAGGCATTCCGAGAAAGTGAGGTTATTGGAGGCTTCGGATGGCGTGGCTTGCCTTGCCTTGCATTGGCATGCCATGCCCAAGTTGTGGCCTACACCAAGCCATTCAAGCCATGCGTTGCCTTACCTTGGAATTGCTCATCATCCAATGCATTCCGAGAAAGTGAGTGTAGGCGAGGCTAAGGATGGCTTGCCTTGCCTTGCCTTGCATTGGCATGCCATGCCCAAGTTGTGGCCTACACCAAGCCATTCAAGCCATGCGTTGCCTTACCTTGGAATTGCTCATCATCCAATGCATTCCGAGAAAGTGAGTGTAGGCGAGGCTAAGGATGGCTTGCCTCGCCTTGCCTTGGCATGCCGTGCCCATGATGTGGCCTTGACCAAGCCATTCAAGCCATGCGTTGCCTTCGCCTTGGCATGCCGTGGCCTTGCCTCGCCATGCGATGCATTCCGACAAAGTGACGCGAAGCGGAAGCCTATCATGGCGTAAAAATGTCGACAAAATTTTTCGACATTTGAATAATGGGGTTTGACAAGGTTTGAAAAATTCAATACAAATGGTAGGCTTGAATGTCGACAAAGTGACGCGAAGCGGAAGCCTACCACGGCGTAAAAATGTCGACAGATTTTTTCGGACCTTGTCCTGCCATGGGCTGCGCGCAGCATGCCGGCAGCCTGTGCGCAGCGTGCGCACAGCATGTCGGCAGCGTGCGCACAGCATGCCGGCAGCGTGCGCGCACCATGCCGGCAGCCTGTCGACAGAATTTTTCGAAACTTGTCCTGCCATGCGCGCGCGCAGCTTGCGCGCAGCGTGCTGATTCTGTCGACAGTGAGGCTAGCGAAAGTTGTCCTGCCATGGCGTGCGCGCAGCCTGTGCGCGCAGCTTGCGCATCTGTCGACAGTGAGGCTAGCGAAACTTGTCCTGCCATGGCATGCGCGGCGCCTGCGCGCAGCCTGCGCACAACATGCGCGCAGGCTGTGCGCAGCGTGCGCGGAGCTTGCGTGCAGCTTGCGCATCTGTCGACAGTGAGGCTAGCGAAACTTGTCCTGCCATGGCATGCGCGCAGCGTGCGCGCAGTCTGTGCGCAGCATGCGCGCAGCCTGTGCGCAGCATGCGCGCAGCCTGTGCGCGCAGCTTGCGCATCTGTCGACAGTGAGGCTAGCGAAACTTGTCCTGCCATGGCATGCGCGCAGTCTGCGCGCAGTCTGCGCGCAGCATGCGCGCAGCCTGCGCGCAGCATGTGCGCAGCATGCCGGCAGCATGGTTCCAGGTTTTTTCAAATGTCGACAGAATTTTTCAAATCTTGTCAAACCCCGTTTTTATTGAAATTTCCTCGCACAATAAGCTCCCCATAAGTAGTCTATGATTTTTAGGACCTTCTCCAACTTACAAAACTAAAAAATTCCTCCCGGATTTGTTTTAATGATTTTTTCAATTTTACGACTTCTAAAAATAATAAAAAATACTTCCCGACTTCAAAAATTTATGAAACTTTTTCCCATCATAGATTGCATGTTTCTTAGTATCCCTGCAAAAAATCACGTCCAAATACCTTGTATTGAATTATTTAGAGCCCATTATGACTCCTCGCGCATAGGTGATGTCTCTTCCTGTCAAAGGGCTAAATGCATAAAATGCTATATAGGGGGGTGTGTGTTGCCTGCATATGCATGGCAGCCCATGCCTTCCTAGCTGCAGCCCCCTTCCCCCACGCCACACCCATGTCATGTTGCCTCGATATGTTGCCTCGGTATTATGGGTTTGGTGTCGGGGTCGGGGGGCTGCCACCCATGGCGGTGGTGGCCGGAATCCGGCCGCCGCCACCACGCCGCCGCCATGGGTGAGGGAGGAAAAAAAAGGCGTGGAAAGTTGCGAAATGGGGTTGTCTAGGCTTTTTTTTGGCATGGGAGAGCATGGAGTGCTAGGAACTCCTTCTCAAATGCACGGGCATGTCGACCACAACCTCATTTCTCAACAACAACCACCCGTGTGGGGTGGCGGTGGGTGGATAGTCGCGGATTGGGGCTTGCCAAGCCAATGTTTTCAAAAAATTTCATCAAAATTAAAAACAAATGTTTTGTTGCCTTCGGATTTGTGGGCGAGCG
>NW_028276908.1:20000-22500 GCF_965620075.1 Prunus avium
TCGCCTTGCCTTGGCATGCCGTGCCCATGATGTGGCCTTGACCAAGCCATTCAAGCCATGCGTTGCCTTCGCCTTGGCATGCCGTGGCCTTGCCTCGCCATGCGATGCATTCCGACAAAGTGACGCGAAGCGGAAGCCTATCATGGCGTAAAAATGTCGACAAAATTTTTCGACATTTGAATAATGGGGTTTGACAAGGTTTGAAAAATTCAATACAAATGGTAGGCTTGAATGTCGACAAAGTGACGCGAAGCGGAAGCCTACCACGGCGTAAAAATGTCGACAGAATTTTTCGGACCTTGTCCTGCCATGGGCTGCGCGCAGCATGCCGGCAGCCTGTGCGCAGCGTGCGCACAGCATGTCGGCAGCGTGCGCGCTGCTGAGACTGTCGACAGAAATTTTCGAAACTTGTCCTGCCATGCGCGCGCGCAGCGTGCGCACAGCATGCCGGCAGCGTGCGCGCACCATGCCGGCAGCGTGCGCGCACCATGCCGGCAGCGTGCGCGCACCATGCCGGCAGCGTGCGCGCACCATGCCGGCAGCGTGCGCGCAGCTTGCGCGCAGCGTGCTGATTCTGTCGACAGTGAGGCTAGCGAAACTTGTCCTGCCATGGCGTGCGCGCAGCCTGTGCGCGCAGCTTGCGCATCTGTCGACAGTGAGGCTAGCGAACTTGTCCTGCCATGGCATGCGCTGTGCGCAGCCTGTGCGCAGCGTGCACGCAGCTTGCGCATCTGTCGACAGTGAGGCTAGCGAAACTTGTCCTGCCATGGCATGCGCGGCGCCTGCGCGCAGCCTGCGCGCAGCATGCGCACAACATGCGCACAGGCTGTGCGCAGCGTGCGCGGAGCTTGCGCGCAGCTTGCGCATCTGTCGACAGTGAGGCTAGCGAAACTTGTCCTGCCATGGCATGCGCGCAGCGTGCGCGCAGTCTGTGCGCAGCATGCGCGCAGCCTGTGCGCAGCGTGCGCGCAGCTTGCGCATCTGTAGACAGTGAGGCTAGCAAAACTTGTCCTGCCATGGCATGCGCGCAGTCTGCGCGCAGCATGCGCGCAGCATGTGCGCAGCATGCCGGCAGCATGGTTCCAGGTTTTTTCAAATGTCGACAGAATTTTTCAAATCTTGTCAAACCCCGTTTTTATTGAAATTTCCTCGCACAATAAGCTCCCCATAAGTAGTCTATGATTTTTAGGACCTTCTCCAACTTACAAAACTAAAAAATTCCTCCCGGATTTGTTTTAATGATTTTTTCAATTTTACGACTTCTAAAACTAATAAAAAATACTTCCCGACTTCAAAAATTTATGAAACTTTTTCCCATCATAGATTGCATGTTTCTTAGTATCCCTGCAAAAAATCACGTCCAAATACCTTGTATTGAATTATTTAGAGCCCATTATGACTCCTCGCGCATAGGTGATGTCTCTTCCTGTCAAAGGGCTAAATGCATAAAATGCTATATAGGGGGGTGTGTGTTGCCTGCATATGCATGGCAGCCCATGCCTTCCTAGCTGCAGCCCCCTTCCCCCACGCCACACCCATGTCATGTTGCCTCGATATGTTGCCTCGGTATTATGGGTTTGGTGTCGGGGTCGGGGGGCTGCCACCCATGGCGGTGGTGGCCGGAATCCGGCCGCCGCCACCACGCCGCCGCCATGGGTGAGGGAGGAAAAAAAAGGCGTGGAAAGTTGCGAAATGGGGTTGTCTAGGCTATTTTTTGGCATGGGAGAGCATGGAGTGCTAGGAACTCCTTCTCAAATGCACGGGCATGTCGACCACAACCTCATTTCGCAACAACAACCACCCGTGTGGGGTGGCGGTGGGTGGATAGTCGCGGATTGGGGCTTGCCAAGCCAATGTTTTCAAAAAATTTCATCAAAATTAAAAACAAATGTTTTGTTGCCTTCGGATTTGTGGGCGAGCGGCGAGTCGGAGTGGAGCCGGTAAAGTTTAACCTCGGTGTGCACGGTTGTTTTTAGAAACTCAATCCAATGCCGGGGACGTTGAAAGTGACGCTCTTATGAGTTGCAAACCCGCAAGATTTAAAGAACCTTTTCAAAACAATTTCAAACCAACAAGATTTAAAAACAGAAATTTTCATCAAAATGAAAAACAAATGTTTTGTTGCCTTCGGACTAGTGGGCGAGCGGCGAGTCGGAGTGGAGCCGGTAAAGTTTAACCTCGGTGTGCACGGTTGTTTTTAGAAACTCAATCCAATGCCAGGGACGTTGAAAGTGACGCTCTTATGAGTTGCAAACCCACTAGATTTAAAGAACCTTTTCAAAACAATTTCAAACCAACAAAATTAAAAACAAATGTTTCGTTGCAAACAAATTGTGGGCGAGCGGCGAGTCGGAGTGGAGCCGGTAAAGTTTAACCTCGGTGTGCACGGTTGTTTTTAGAAACTCAATCCAATACCGGGGATGTTGAAAGTGACGCTCTTATGAGTTGCAAACCCACAAGATTTTAAAAACTTTTTGAAAATGTTTCTTCTAAATGACAC
>NW_028276908.1:42500-45000 GCF_965620075.1 Prunus avium
ATGTCGACAGAATTTTTCGGACCTTGTCCTGCCATGGGCTGCGCGCAGCATGCCGGCAGCCTGTGCGCAGCGTGCGCACAGCATGTCGGCAGCGTGCGCGCTGCTGAGACTGTCGACAGAAATTTTCGAAACTTGTCCTGCCATGCGCGCGCGCAGCGTGCGCACAGCATGCCGGCAGCGTGCGCGCACCATGCCGGCAGCGTGCGCGCACCATGCCGGCAGCGTGCGCGCACCATGCCGGCAGCGTGCGCGCAGCTTGCGCGCAGCGTGCTGATTCTGTCGACAGTGAGGCTAGCGAAACTTGTCCTGCCATGGCGTGCGCGCAGCCTGTGCGCGCAGCTTGCGCATCTGTCGACAGTGAGGCTAGCGAACTTGTCCTGCCATGGCATGCGCTGTGCGCAGCCTGTGCGCAGCGTGCACGCAGCTTGCGCATCTGTCGACAGTGAGGCTAGCGAAACTTGTCCTGCCATGGCATGCGCGGCGCCTGCGCGCAGCCTGCGCGCAGCATGCGCACAACATGCGCACAGGCTGTGCGCAGCGTGCGCGGAGCTTGCGCGCAGCTTGCGCATCTGTCGACAGTGAGGCTAGCGAAACTTGTCCTGCCATGGCATGCGCGCAGCGTGCGCGCAGTCTGTGCGCAGCATGCGCGCAGCCTGTGCGCAGCGTGCGCGCAGCTTGCGCATCTGTAGACAGTGAGGCTAGCAAAACTTGTCCTGCCATGGCATGCGCGCAGTCTGCGCGCAGCATGCGCGCAGCATGTGCGCAGCATGCCGGCAGCATGGTTCCAGGTTTTTTCAAATGTCGACAGAATTTTTCAAATCTTGTCAAACCCCGTTTTTATTGAAATTTCCTCGCACAATAAGCTCCCCATAAGTAGTCTATGATTTTTAGGACCTTCTCCAACTTACAAAACTAAAAAATTCCTCCCGGATTTGTTTTAATGATTTTTTCAATTTTACGACTTCTAAAACTAATAAAAAATACTTCCCGACTTCAAAAATTTATGAAACTTTTTCCCATCATAGATTGCATGTTTCTTAGTATCCCTGCAAAAAATCACGTCCAAATACCTTGTATTGAATTATTTAGAGCCCATTATGACTCCTCGCGCATAGGTGATGTCTCTTCCTGTCAAAGGGCTAAATGCATAAAATGCTATATAGGGGGGTGTGTGTTGCCTGCATATGCATGGCAGCCCATGCCTTCCTAGCTGCAGCCCCCTTCCCCCACGCCACACCCATGTCATGTTGCCTCGATATGTTGCCTCGGTATTATGGGTTTGGTGTCGGGGTCGGGGGGCTGCCACCCATGGCGGTGGTGGCCGGAATCCGGCCGCCGCCACCACGCCGCCGCCATGGGTGAGGGAGGAAAAAAAAGGCGTGGAAAGTTGCGAAATGGGGTTGTCTAGGCTATTTTTTGGCATGGGAGAGCATGGAGTGCTAGGAACTCCTTCTCAAATGCACGGGCATGTCGACCACAACCTCATTTCGCAACAACAACCACCCGTGTGGGGTGGCGGTGGGTGGATAGTCGCGGATTGGGGCTTGCCAAGCCAATGTTTTCAAAAAATTTCATCAAAATTAAAAACAAATGTTTTGTTGCCTTCGGATTTGTGGGCGAGCGGCGAGTCGGAGTGGAGCCGGTAAAGTTTAACCTCGGTGTGCACGGTTGTTTTTAGAAACTCAATCCAATGCCGGGGACGTTGAAAGTGACGCTCTTATGAGTTGCAAACCCGCAAGATTTAAAGAACCTTTTCAAAACAATTTCAAACCAACAAGATTTAAAAACAGAAATTTTCATCAAAATGAAAAACAAATGTTTTGTTGCCTTCGGACTAGTGGGCGAGCGGCGAGTCGGAGTGGAGCCGGTAAAGTTTAACCTCGGTGTGCACGGTTGTTTTTAGAAACTCAATCCAATGCCGGGGACGTTGAAAGTGACGCTCTTATGAGTTGCAAACCCACTAGATTTAAAGAACCTTTTCAAAACAATTTCAAACCAACAAAATTAAAAACAAATGTTTCGTTGCAAACAAATTGTGGGCGAGCGGCGAGTCGGAGTGGAGCCGGTAAAGTTTAACCTCGGTGTGCACGGTTGTTTTTAGAAACTCAATCCAATACCGGGGACGTTGAAAGTGACGCTCTTATGAGTTGCAAACCCACAAGATTTTAAAAACTTTTTGAAAATGTTTCTTCTAAATGACACATTTTGATCCTTGGCAAGTGCTCAATCCGTAACTATCCAATCACCGCCACACCACACCGGTCGGGAGTGTGTGAATGGTGTGCTTCCCGGGGTTGGCATAGATAATCTTTCGCATCGACAATCTTTTGCATGCGAGGGAATGTCTATGCCAACCCCGGGAAGCACACCATTCACCCACTAGTTGTGGGCGACGATGGGTTGGCTTCAAATGAATTTTTGCTTGGGGTTGTCCTCGGTATGCTTTTGTGTTGGGAGTACGGCCACCAAACCTTCTCAATGCACGGGTATGTCGAGGATG
>NW_028276908.1:65000-67500 GCF_965620075.1 Prunus avium
CTGTCGACAGTGAGGCTAGCGAAACTTGTCCTGCCATGGCGTGCGCGCAGCCTGTGCGCGCAGCTTGCGCATCTGTCGACAGTGAGGCTAGCGAACTTGTCCTGCCATGGCATGCGCTGTGCGCAGCCTGTGCGCAGCGTGCACGCAGCTTGCGCATCTGTCGACAGTGAGGCTAGCGAAACTTGTCCTGCCATGGCATGCGCGGCGCCTGCGCGCAGCCTGCGCGCAGCATGCGCACAACATGCGCACAGGCTGTGCGCAGCGTGCGCGGAGCTTGCGCGCAGCTTGCGCATCTGTCGACAGTGAGGCTAGCGAAACTTGTCCTGCCATGGCATGCGCGCAGCGTGCGCGCAGTCTGTGCGCAGCATGCGCGCAGCCTGTGCGCAGCGTGCGCGCAGCTTGCGCATCTGTAGACAGTGAGGCTAGCAAAACTTGTCCTGCCATGGCATGCGCGCAGTCTGCGCGCAGCATGCGCGCAGCATGTGCGCAGCATGCCGGCAGCATGGTTCCAGGTTTTTTCAAATGTCGACAGAATTTTTCAAATCTTGTCAAACCCCGTTTTTATTGAAATTTCCTCGCACAATAAGCTCCCCATAAGTAGTCTATGATTTTTAGGACCTTCTCCAACTTACAAAACTAAAAAATTCCTCCCGGATTTGTTTTAATGATTTTTTCAATTTTACGACTTCTAAAACTAATAAAAAATACTTCCCGACTTCAAAAATTTATGAAACTTTTTCCCATCATAGATTGCATGTTTCTTAGTATCCCTGCAAAAAATCACGTCCAAATACCTTGTATTGAATTATTTAGAGCCCATTATGACTCCTCGCGCATAGGTGATGTCTCTTCCTGTCAAAGGGCTAAATGCATAAAATGCTATATAGGGGGGTGTGTGTTGCCTGCATATGCATGGCAGCCCATGCCTTCCTAGCTGCAGCCCCCTTCCCCCACGCCACACCCATGTCATGTTGCCTCGATATGTTGCCTCGGTATTATGGGTTTGGTGTCGGGGTCGGGGGGCTGCCACCCATGGCGGTGGTGGCCGGAATCCGGCCGCCGCCACCACGCCGCCGCCATGGGTGAGGGAGGAAAAAAAAGGCGTGGAAAGTTGCGAAATGGGGTTGTCTAGGCTATTTTTTGGCATGGGAGAGCATGGAGTGCTAGGAACTCCTTCTCAAATGCACGGGCATGTCGACCACAACCTCATTTCGCAACAACAACCACCCGTGTGGGGTGGCGGTGGGTGGATAGTCGCGGATTGGGGCTTGCCAAGCCAATGTTTTCAAAAAATTTCATCAAAATTAAAAACAAATGTTTTGTTGCCTTCGGATTTGTGGGCGAGCGGCGAGTCGGAGTGGAGCCGGTAAAGTTTAACCTCGGTGTGCACGGTTGTTTTTAGAAACTCAATCCAATGCCGGGGACGTTGAAAGTGACGCTCTTATGAGTTGCAAACCCGCAAGATTTAAAGAACCTTTTCAAAACAATTTCAAACCAACAAGATTTAAAAACAGAAATTTTCATCAAAATGAAAAACAAATGTTTTGTTGCCTTCGGACTAGTGGGCGAGCGGCGAGTCGGAGTGGAGCCGGTAAAGTTTAACCTCGGTGTGCACGGTTGTTTTTAGAAACTCAATCCAATGCCAGGGACGTTGAAAGTGACGCTCTTATGAGTTGCAAACCCACTAGATTTAAAGAACCTTTTCAAAACAATTTCAAACCAACAAAATTAAAAACAAATGTTTCGTTGCAAACAAATTGTGGGCGAGCGGCGAGTCGGAGTGGAGCCGGTAAAGTTTAACCTCGGTGTGCACGGTTGTTTTTAGAAACTCAATCCAATACCGGGGATGTTGAAAGTGACGCTCTTATGAGTTGCAAACCCACAAGATTTTAAAAACTTTTTGAAAATGTTTCTTCTAAATGACACATTTTGATCCTTGGCAAGTGCTCAATCCGTAACTATCCAATCACCGCCACACCACACCGGTCGGGAGTGTGTGAATGGTGTGCTTCCCGGGGTTGGCATAGATAATCTTTCGCATCGACAATCTTTTGCATGCGAGGGAATGTCTATGCCAACCCCGGGAAGCACACCATTCACCCACTAGTTGTGGGCGACGATGGGTTGGCTTCAAATGAATTTTTGCTTGGGGTTGTCCTCGGTATGCTTTTGTGTTGGGAGTACGGCCACCAAACCTTCTCAATGCACGGGTATGTCGAGGATGGCTTTCGGCGGGGTTGATGAAGAAGCTACCCAATTCTCGGCCACACGAACACATGGTGACGATGCGTTGGCTTCAAGTGAGCTTTAGCTTGGGGTTGTCTTCGGTATGCTTTTGTGTTGGGAGTACGGCCACCAAACCTTCTCAATGCACGGGTATGTCGAGGATGGCTTTCGGCGGAGTTGATGAAGAAGCTAGCAAATTGTTGGCCACTCTCACACGTGTGGGGGTAGGTTGGCTTCGAAAGAAGCTATCCAATCCTCTGAGTGTGCGGTTGAG
>NW_028276908.1:75000-77500 GCF_965620075.1 Prunus avium
CCTGCACGCAGCATGCCGGCAGCCTGGTTCCAGGTTTTTTCAAATGTCGACAGAATTTTTCAAACCTTGTCAAACCCCATTTTTATTGAAATTTCCTCGCACAATAAGCTCCCTATAATTAAGTCTATGATTTTTAGGACCTTCTCCAACTTACAAAATGATATTTAGGACCTTGCCTTGCCCTCACATGCCGTGCCCATTCAAGGCATTCCGAGAAAGTGAGGTTATTGGAGGCTTCGGATGGCGTGGCTTGCCTTGCCTTGCATTGGCATGCCATGCCCAAGTTGTGGCCTACACCAAGCCATTCAAGCCATGCGTTGCCTTACCTTGGAATTGCTCATCATCCAATGCATTCCGAGAAAGTGAGTGTAGGCGAGGCTAAGGATGGCTTGCCTTGCCTTGCCTTGCATTGGCATGCCATGCCCAAGTTGTGGCCTACACCAAGCCATTCAAGCCATGCGTTGCCTTACCTTGGAATTGCTCATCATCCAATGCATTCCGAGAAAGTGAGTGTAGGCGAGGCTAAGGATGGCTTGCCTCGCCTTGCCTTGGCATGCCGTGCCCATGATGTGGCCTTGACCAAGCCATTCAAGCCATGCGTTGCCTTCGCCTTGGCATGCCGTGGCCTTGCCTCGCCATGCGATGCATTCCGACAAAGTGACGCGAAGCGGAAGCCTATCATGGCGTAAAAATGTCGACAAAATTTTTCGACATTTGAATAATGGGGTTTGACAAGGTTTGAAAAATTCAATACAAATGGTAGGCTTGAATGTCGACAAAGTGACGCGAAGCGGAAGCCTACCACGGCGTAAAAATGTCGACAGAATTTTTCGGACCTTGTCCTGCCATGGGCTGCGCGCAGCATGCCGGCAGCCTGTGCGCAGCGTGCGCACAGCATGTCGGCAGCGTGCGCGCTGCTGAGACTGTCGACAGAAATTTTCGAAACTTGTCCTGCCATGCGCGCGCGCAGCGTGCGCACAGCATGCCGGCAGCGTGCGCGCACCATGCCGGCAGCGTGCGCGCACCATGCCGGCAGCGTGCGCGCACCATGCCGGCAGCGTGCGCGCAGCTTGCGCGCAGCGTGCTGATTCTGTCGACAGTGAGGCTAGCGAAACTTGTCCTGCCATGGCGTGCGCGCAGCCTGTGCGCGCAGCTTGCGCATCTGTCGACAGTGAGGCTAGCGAACTTGTCCTGCCATGGCATGCGCTGTGCGCAGCCTGTGCGCAGCGTGCACGCAGCTTGCGCATCTGTCGACAGTGAGGCTAGCGAAACTTGTCCTGCCATGGCATGCGCGGCGCCTGCGCGCAGCCTGCGCGCAGCATGCGCACAACATGCGCACAGGCTGTGCGCAGCGTGCGCGGAGCTTGCGCGCAGCTTGCGCATCTGTCGACAGTGAGGCTAGCGAAACTTGTCCTGCCATGGCATGCGCGCAGCGTGCGCGCAGTCTGTGCGCAGCATGCGCGCAGCCTGTGCGCAGCGTGCGCGCAGCTTGCGCATCTGTAGACAGTGAGGCTAGCAAAACTTGTCCTGCCATGGCATGCGCGCAGTCTGCGCGCAGCATGCGCGCAGCATGTGCGCAGCATGCCGGCAGCATGGTTCCAGGTTTTTTCAAATGTCGACAGAATTTTTCAAATCTTGTCAAACCCCGTTTTTATTGAAATTTCCTCGCACAATAAGCTCCCCATAAGTAGTCTATGATTTTTAGGACCTTCTCCAACTTACAAAACTAAAAAATTCCTCCCGGATTTGTTTTAATGATTTTTTCAATTTTACGACTTCTAAAACTAATAAAAAATACTTCCCGACTTCAAAAATTTATGAAACTTTTTCCCATCATAGATTGCATGTTTCTTAGTATCCCTGCAAAAAATCACGTCCAAATACCTTGTATTGAATTATTTAGAGCCCATTATGACTCCTCGCGCATAGGTGATGTCTCTTCCTGTCAAAGGGCTAAATGCATAAAATGCTATATAGGGGGGTGTGTGTTGCCTGCATATGCATGGCAGCCCATGCCTTCCTAGCTGCAGCCCCCTTCCCCCACGCCACACCCATGTCATGTTGCCTCGATATGTTGCCTCGGTATTATGGGTTTGGTGTCGGGGTCGGGGGGCTGCCACCCATGGCGGTGGTGGCCGGAATCCGGCCGCCGCCACCACGCCGCCGCCATGGGTGAGGGAGGAAAAAAAAGGCGTGGAAAGTTGCGAAATGGGGTTGTCTAGGCTATTTTTTGGCATGGGAGAGCATGGAGTGCTAGGAACTCCTTCTCAAATGCACGGGCATGTCGACCACAACCTCATTTCGCAACAACAACCACCCGTGTGGGGTGGCGGTGGGTGGATAGTCGCGGATTGGGGCTTGCCAAGCCAATGTTTTCAAAAAATTTCATCAAAATTAAAAACAAATGTTTTGTTGCCTTCGGATTTGTGGGCGAGCGGCGAGTCGGAGTGGAGCCGGTAAAGTTTAACCTCGGTGTGCACGGTTGTTTTTAGAAACTCAA
>NW_028276908.1:97500-100000 GCF_965620075.1 Prunus avium
CCTTACCTTGGAATTGCTCATCATCCAATGCATTCCGAGAAAGTGAGTGTAGGCGAGGCTAAGGATGGCTTGCCTTGCCTTGCCTTGCATTGGCATGCCATGCCCAAGTTGTGGCCTACACCAAGCCATTCAAGCCATGCGTTGCCTTACCTTGGAATTGCTCATCATCCAATGCATTCCGAGAAAGTGAGTGTAGGCGAGGCTAAGGATGGCTTGCCTCGCCTTGCCTTGGCATGCCGTGCCCATGATGTGGCCTTGACCAAGCCATTCAAGCCATGCGTTGCCTTCGCCTTGGCATGCCGTGGCCTTGCCTCGCCATGCGATGCATTCCGACAAAGTGACGCGAAGCGGAAGCCTATCATGGCGTAAAAATGTCGACAAAATTTTTCGACATTTGAATAATGGGGTTTGACAAGGTTTGAAAAATTCAATACAAATGGTAGGCTTGAATGTCGACAAAGTGACGCGAAGCGGAAGCCTACCACGGCGTAAAAATGTCGACAGAATTTTTCGGACCTTGTCCTGCCATGGGCTGCGCGCAGCATGCCGGCAGCCTGTGCGCAGCGTGCGCACAGCATGTCGGCAGCGTGCGCGCTGCTGAGACTGTCGACAGAAATTTTCGAAACTTGTCCTGCCATGCGCGCGCGCAGCGTGCGCACAGCATGCCGGCAGCGTGCGCGCACCATGCCGGCAGCGTGCGCGCACCATGCCGGCAGCGTGCGCGCACCATGCCGGCAGCGTGCGCGCAGCTTGCGCGCAGCGTGCTGATTCTGTCGACAGTGAGGCTAGCGAAACTTGTCCTGCCATGGCGTGCGCGCAGCCTGTGCGCGCAGCTTGCGCATCTGTCGACAGTGAGGCTAGCGAACTTGTCCTGCCATGGCATGCGCTGTGCGCAGCCTGTGCGCAGCGTGCACGCAGCTTGCGCATCTGTCGACAGTGAGGCTAGCGAAACTTGTCCTGCCATGGCATGCGCGGCGCCTGCGCGCAGCCTGCGCGCAGCATGCGCACAACATGCGCACAGGCTGTGCGCAGCGTGCGCGGAGCTTGCGCGCAGCTTGCGCATCTGTCGACAGTGAGGCTAGCGAAACTTGTCCTGCCATGGCATGCGCGCAGCGTGCGCGCAGTCTGTGCGCAGCATGCGCGCAGCCTGTGCGCAGCGTGCGCGCAGCTTGCGCATCTGTAGACAGTGAGGCTAGCAAAACTTGTCCTGCCATGGCATGCGCGCAGTCTGCGCGCAGCATGCGCGCAGCATGTGCGCAGCATGCCGGCAGCATGGTTCCAGGTTTTTTCAAATGTCGACAGAATTTTTCAAATCTTGTCAAACCCCGTTTTTATTGAAATTTCCTCGCACAATAAGCTCCCCATAAGTAGTCTATGATTTTTAGGACCTTCTCCAACTTACAAAACTAAAAAATTCCTCCCGGATTTGTTTTAATGATTTTTTCAATTTTACGACTTCTAAAACTAATAAAAAATACTTCCCGACTTCAAAAATTTATGAAACTTTTTCCCATCATAGATTGCATGTTTCTTAGTATCCCTGCAAAAAATCACGTCCAAATACCTTGTATTGAATTATTTAGAGCCCATTATGACTCCTCGCGCATAGGTGATGTCTCTTCCTGTCAAAGGGCTAAATGCATAAAATGCTATATAGGGGGGTGTGTGTTGCCTGCATATGCATGGCAGCCCATGCCTTCCTAGCTGCAGCCCCCTTCCCCCACGCCACACCCATGTCATGTTGCCTCGATATGTTGCCTCGGTATTATGGGTTTGGTGTCGGGGTCGGGGGGCTGCCACCCATGGCGGTGGTGGCCGGAATCCGGCCGCCGCCACCACGCCGCCGCCATGGGTGAGGGAGGAAAAAAAAGGCGTGGAAAGTTGCGAAATGGGGTTGTCTAGGCTATTTTTTGGCATGGGAGAGCATGGAGTGCTAGGAACTCCTTCTCAAATGCACGGGCATGTCGACCACAACCTCATTTCGCAACAACAACCACCCGTGTGGGGTGGCGGTGGGTGGATAGTCGCGGATTGGGGCTTGCCAAGCCAATGTTTTCAAAAAATTTCATCAAAATTAAAAACAAATGTTTTGTTGCCTTCGGATTTGTGGGCGAGCGGCGAGTCGGAGTGGAGCCGGTAAAGTTTAACCTCGGTGTGCACGGTTGTTTTTAGAAACTCAATCCAATGCCGGGGACGTTGAAAGTGACGCTCTTATGAGTTGCAAACCCGCAAGATTTAAAGAACCTTTTCAAAACAATTTCAAACCAACAAGATTTAAAAACAGAAATTTTCATCAAAATGAAAAACAAATGTTTTGTTGCCTTCGGACTAGTGGGCGAGCGGCGAGTCGGAGTGGAGCCGGTAAAGTTTAACCTCGGTGTGCACGGTTGTTTTTAGAAACTCAATCCAATGCCGGGGACGTTGAAAGTGACGCTCTTATGAGTTGCAAACCCACTAGATTTAAAGAACCTTTTCAAAACAATTTCAAACCAACAAAATT
>NW_028276908.1:120000-122500 GCF_965620075.1 Prunus avium
CGATGCATTCCGACAAAGTGACGCGAAGCGGAAGCCTATCATGGCGTAAAAATGTCGACAAAATTTTTCGACATTTGAATAATGGGGTTTGACAAGGTTTGAAAAATTCAATACAAATGGTAGGCTTGAATGTCGACAAAGTGACGCGAAGCGGAAGCCTACCACGGCGTAAAAATGTCGACAGAATTTTTCGGACCTTGTCCTGCCATGGGCTGCGCGCAGCATGCCGGCAGCCTGTGCGCAGCGTGCGCACAGCATGTCGGCAGCGTGCGCGCTGCTGAGACTGTCGACAGAAATTTTCGAAACTTGTCCTGCCATGCGCGCGCGCAGCGTGCGCACAGCATGCCGGCAGCGTGCGCGCACCATGCCGGCAGCGTGCGCGCACCATGCCGGCAGCGTGCGCGCACCATGCCGGCAGCGTGCGCGCAGCTTGCGCGCAGCGTGCTGATTCTGTCGACAGTGAGGCTAGCGAAACTTGTCCTGCCATGGCGTGCGCGCAGCCTGTGCGCGCAGCTTGCGCATCTGTCGACAGTGAGGCTAGCGAACTTGTCCTGCCATGGCATGCGCTGTGCGCAGCCTGTGCGCAGCGTGCACGCAGCTTGCGCATCTGTCGACAGTGAGGCTAGCGAAACTTGTCCTGCCATGGCATGCGCGGCGCCTGCGCGCAGCCTGCGCGCAGCATGCGCACAACATGCGCACAGGCTGTGCGCAGCGTGCGCGGAGCTTGCGCGCAGCTTGCGCATCTGTCGACAGTGAGGCTAGCGAAACTTGTCCTGCCATGGCATGCGCGCAGCGTGCGCGCAGTCTGTGCGCAGCATGCGCGCAGCCTGTGCGCAGCGTGCGCGCAGCTTGCGCATCTGTAGACAGTGAGGCTAGCAAAACTTGTCCTGCCATGGCATGCGCGCAGTCTGCGCGCAGCATGCGCGCAGCATGTGCGCAGCATGCCGGCAGCATGGTTCCAGGTTTTTTCAAATGTCGACAGAATTTTTCAAATCTTGTCAAACCCCGTTTTTATTGAAATTTCCTCGCACAATAAGCTCCCCATAAGTAGTCTATGATTTTTAGGACCTTCTCCAACTTACAAAACTAAAAAATTCCTCCCGGATTTGTTTTAATGATTTTTTCAATTTTACGACTTCTAAAACTAATAAAAAATACTTCCCGACTTCAAAAATTTATGAAACTTTTTCCCATCATAGATTGCATGTTTCTTAGTATCCCTGCAAAAAATCACGTCCAAATACCTTGTATTGAATTATTTAGAGCCCATTATGACTCCTCGCGCATAGGTGATGTCTCTTCCTGTCAAAGGGCTAAATGCATAAAATGCTATATAGGGGGGTGTGTGTTGCCTGCATATGCATGGCAGCCCATGCCTTCCTAGCTGCAGCCCCCTTCCCCCACGCCACACCCATGTCATGTTGCCTCGATATGTTGCCTCGGTATTATGGGTTTGGTGTCGGGGTCGGGGGGCTGCCACCCATGGCGGTGGTGGCCGGAATCCGGCCGCCGCCACCACGCCGCCGCCATGGGTGAGGGAGGAAAAAAAAGGCGTGGAAAGTTGCGAAATGGGGTTGTCTAGGCTATTTTTTGGCATGGGAGAGCATGGAGTGCTAGGAACTCCTTCTCAAATGCACGGGCATGTCGACCACAACCTCATTTCGCAACAACAACCACCCGTGTGGGGTGGCGGTGGGTGGATAGTCGCGGATTGGGGCTTGCCAAGCCAATGTTTTCAAAAAATTTCATCAAAATTAAAAACAAATGTTTTGTTGCCTTCGGATTTGTGGGCGAGCGGCGAGTCGGAGTGGAGCCGGTAAAGTTTAACCTCGGTGTGCACGGTTGTTTTTAGAAACTCAATCCAATGCCGGGGACGTTGAAAGTGACGCTCTTATGAGTTGCAAACCCACAAGATTTTAAAAACTTTTTGAAAATGTTTCTTCTAAATGACACATTTTGATCCTTGGCAAGTGCTCAATCCGTAACTATCCAATCACCGCCACACCACACCGGTCGGGAGTGTGTGAATGGTGTGCTTCCCGGGGTTGGCATAGATAATCTTTCGCATCGACAATCTTTTGCATGCGAGGGAATGTCTATGCCAACCCCGGGAAGCACACCATTCACCCACTAGTTGTGGGCGACGATGGGTTGGCTTCAAATGAATTTTTGCTTGGGGTTGTCCTCGGTATGCTTTTGTGTTGGGAGTACGGCCACCAAACCTTCTCAATGCACGGGTATGTCGAGGATGGCTTTCGGCGGGGTTGATGAAGAAGCTACCCAATTCTCGGCCACACGAACACATGGTGACGATGCGTTGGCTTCAAGTGAGCTTTAGCTTGGGGTTGTCTTCGGTATGCTTTTGTGTTGGGAGTACGGCCACCAAACCTTCTCAATGCACGGGTATGTCGAGGATGGCTTTCGGCGGAGTTGATGAAGAAGCTAGCAAATTGTTGGCCACTCTCACACGTGTGGGGGTAGGTTGGCTTCGAAAGAAGCT
>NW_028276908.1:130000-132500 GCF_965620075.1 Prunus avium
CATGGCATGCGCGCAGCCTGCGCGCAGCCTGCACGCAGCATGCCGGCAGCCTGGTTCCAGGTTTTTTCAAATGTCGACAGAATTTTTCAAACCTTGTCAAACCCCATTTTTATTGAAATTTCCTCGCACAATAAGCTCCCTATAATTAAGTCTATGATTTTTAGGACCTTCTCCAACTTACAAAATGATATTTAGGACCTTGCCTTGCCCTCACATGCCGTGCCCATTCAAGGCATTCCGAGAAAGTGAGGTTATTGGAGGCTTCGGATGGCGTGGCTTGCCTTGCCTTGCATTGGCATGCCATGCCCAAGTTGTGGCCTACACCAAGCCATTCAAGCCATGCGTTGCCTTACCTTGGAATTGCTCATCATCCAATGCATTCCGAGAAAGTGAGTGTAGGCGAGGCTAAGGATGGCTTGCCTTGCCTTGCCTTGCATTGGCATGCCATGCCCAAGTTGTGGCCTACACCAAGCCATTCAAGCCATGCGTTGCCTTACCTTGGAATTGCTCATCATCCAATGCATTCCGAGAAAGTGAGTGTAGGCGAGGCTAAGGATGGCTTGCCTCGCCTTGCCTTGGCATGCCGTGCCCATGATGTGGCCTTGACCAAGCCATTCAAGCCATGCGTTGCCTTCGCCTTGGCATGCCGTGGCCTTGCCTCGCCATGCGATGCATTCCGACAAAGTGACGCGAAGCGGAAGCCTATCATGGCGTAAAAATGTCGACAAAATTTTTCGACATTTGAATAATGGGGTTTGACAAGGTTTGAAAAATTCAATACAAATGGTAGGCTTGAATGTCGACAAAGTGACGCGAAGCGGAAGCCTACCACGGCGTAAAAATGTCGACAGAATTTTTCGGACCTTGTCCTGCCATGGGCTGCGCGCAGCATGCCGGCAGCCTGTGCGCAGCGTGCGCACAGCATGTCGGCAGCGTGCGCGCTGCTGAGACTGTCGACAGAAATTTTCGAAACTTGTCCTGCCATGCGCGCGCGCAGCGTGCGCACAGCATGCCGGCAGCGTGCGCGCACCATGCCGGCAGCGTGCGCGCACCATGCCGGCAGCGTGCGCGCACCATGCCGGCAGCGTGCGCGCAGCTTGCGCGCAGCGTGCTGATTCTGTCGACAGTGAGGCTAGCGAAACTTGTCCTGCCATGGCGTGCGCGCAGCCTGTGCGCGCAGCTTGCGCATCTGTCGACAGTGAGGCTAGCGAACTTGTCCTGCCATGGCATGCGCTGTGCGCAGCCTGTGCGCAGCGTGCACGCAGCTTGCGCATCTGTCGACAGTGAGGCTAGCGAAACTTGTCCTGCCATGGCATGCGCGGCGCCTGCGCGCAGCCTGCGCGCAGCATGCGCACAACATGCGCACAGGCTGTGCGCAGCGTGCGCGGAGCTTGCGCGCAGCTTGCGCATCTGTCGACAGTGAGGCTAGCGAAACTTGTCCTGCCATGGCATGCGCGCAGCGTGCGCGCAGTCTGTGCGCAGCATGCGCGCAGCCTGTGCGCAGCGTGCGCGCAGCTTGCGCATCTGTAGACAGTGAGGCTAGCAAAACTTGTCCTGCCATGGCATGCGCGCAGTCTGCGCGCAGCATGCGCGCAGCATGTGCGCAGCATGCCGGCAGCATGGTTCCAGGTTTTTTCAAATGTCGACAGAATTTTTCAAATCTTGTCAAACCCCGTTTTTATTGAAATTTCCTCGCACAATAAGCTCCCCATAAGTAGTCTATGATTTTTAGGACCTTCTCCAACTTACAAAACTAAAAAATTCCTCCCGGATTTGTTTTAATGATTTTTTCAATTTTACGACTTCTAAAACTAATAAAAAATACTTCCCGACTTCAAAAATTTATGAAACTTTTTCCCATCATAGATTGCATGTTTCTTAGTATCCCTGCAAAAAATCACGTCCAAATACCTTGTATTGAATTATTTAGAGCCCATTATGACTCCTCGCGCATAGGTGATGTCTCTTCCTGTCAAAGGGCTAAATGCATAAAATGCTATATAGGGGGGTGTGTGTTGCCTGCATATGCATGGCAGCCCATGCCTTCCTAGCTGCAGCCCCCTTCCCCCACGCCACACCCATGTCATGTTGCCTCGATATGTTGCCTCGGTATTATGGGTTTGGTGTCGGGGTCGGGGGGCTGCCACCCATGGCGGTGGTGGCCGGAATCCGGCCGCCGCCACCACGCCGCCGCCATGGGTGAGGGAGGAAAAAAAAGGCGTGGAAAGTTGCGAAATGGGGTTGTCTAGGCTATTTTTTGGCATGGGAGAGCATGGAGTGCTAGGAACTCCTTCTCAAATGCACGGGCATGTCGACCACAACCTCATTTCGCAACAACAACCACCCGTGTGGGGTGGCGGTGGGTGGATAGTCGCGGATTGGGGCTTGCCAAGCCAATGTTTTCAAAAAATTTCATCAAAATTAAAAACAAATGTTTTGTTGCCTTCGGATTTGTGGGCGAGCGGCGAGTCGGAGTGGAGCCGGTAAAGTTTAACCTCGG
>NW_028276908.1:152500-155000 GCF_965620075.1 Prunus avium
ACACCAAGCCATTCAAGCCATGCGTTGCCTTACCTTGGAATTGCTCATCATCCAATGCATTCCGAGAAAGTGAGTGTAGGCGAGGCTAAGGATGGCTTGCCTTGCCTTGCCTTGCATTGGCATGCCATGCCCAAGTTGTGGCCTACACCAAGCCATTCAAGCCATGCGTTGCCTTACCTTGGAATTGCTCATCATCCAATGCATTCCGAGAAAGTGAGTGTAGGCGAGGCTAAGGATGGCTTGCCTCGCCTTGCCTTGGCATGCCGTGCCCATGATGTGGCCTTGACCAAGCCATTCAAGCCATGCGTTGCCTTCGCCTTGGCATGCCGTGGCCTTGCCTCGCCATGCGATGCATTCCGACAAAGTGACGCGAAGCGGAAGCCTATCATGGCGTAAAAATGTCGACAAAATTTTTCGACATTTGAATAATGGGGTTTGACAAGGTTTGAAAAATTCAATACAAATGGTAGGCTTGAATGTCGACAAAGTGACGCGAAGCGGAAGCCTACCACGGCGTAAAAATGTCGACAGAATTTTTCGGACCTTGTCCTGCCATGGGCTGCGCGCAGCATGCCGGCAGCCTGTGCGCAGCGTGCGCACAGCATGTCGGCAGCGTGCGCGCTGCTGAGACTGTCGACAGAAATTTTCGAAACTTGTCCTGCCATGCGCGCGCGCAGCGTGCGCACAGCATGCCGGCAGCGTGCGCGCACCATGCCGGCAGCGTGCGCGCACCATGCCGGCAGCGTGCGCGCACCATGCCGGCAGCGTGCGCGCAGCTTGCGCGCAGCGTGCTGATTCTGTCGACAGTGAGGCTAGCGAAACTTGTCCTGCCATGGCGTGCGCGCAGCCTGTGCGCGCAGCTTGCGCATCTGTCGACAGTGAGGCTAGCGAACTTGTCCTGCCATGGCATGCGCTGTGCGCAGCCTGTGCGCAGCGTGCACGCAGCTTGCGCATCTGTCGACAGTGAGGCTAGCGAAACTTGTCCTGCCATGGCATGCGCGGCGCCTGCGCGCAGCCTGCGCGCAGCATGCGCACAACATGCGCACAGGCTGTGCGCAGCGTGCGCGGAGCTTGCGCGCAGCTTGCGCATCTGTCGACAGTGAGGCTAGCGAAACTTGTCCTGCCATGGCATGCGCGCAGCGTGCGCGCAGTCTGTGCGCAGCATGCGCGCAGCCTGTGCGCAGCGTGCGCGCAGCTTGCGCATCTGTAGACAGTGAGGCTAGCAAAACTTGTCCTGCCATGGCATGCGCGCAGTCTGCGCGCAGCATGCGCGCAGCATGTGCGCAGCATGCCGGCAGCATGGTTCCAGGTTTTTTCAAATGTCGACAGAATTTTTCAAATCTTGTCAAACCCCGTTTTTATTGAAATTTCCTCGCACAATAAGCTCCCCATAAGTAGTCTATGATTTTTAGGACCTTCTCCAACTTACAAAACTAAAAAATTCCTCCCGGATTTGTTTTAATGATTTTTTCAATTTTACGACTTCTAAAACTAATAAAAAATACTTCCCGACTTCAAAAATTTATGAAACTTTTTCCCATCATAGATTGCATGTTTCTTAGTATCCCTGCAAAAAATCACGTCCAAATACCTTGTATTGAATTATTTAGAGCCCATTATGACTCCTCGCGCATAGGTGATGTCTCTTCCTGTCAAAGGGCTAAATGCATAAAATGCTATATAGGGGGGTGTGTGTTGCCTGCATATGCATGGCAGCCCATGCCTTCCTAGCTGCAGCCCCCTTCCCCCACGCCACACCCATGTCATGTTGCCTCGATATGTTGCCTCGGTATTATGGGTTTGGTGTCGGGGTCGGGGGGCTGCCACCCATGGCGGTGGTGGCCGGAATCCGGCCGCCGCCACCACGCCGCCGCCATGGGTGAGGGAGGAAAAAAAAGGCGTGGAAAGTTGCGAAATGGGGTTGTCTAGGCTATTTTTTGGCATGGGAGAGCATGGAGTGCTAGGAACTCCTTCTCAAATGCACGGGCATGTCGACCACAACCTCATTTCGCAACAACAACCACCCGTGTGGGGTGGCGGTGGGTGGATAGTCGCGGATTGGGGCTTGCCAAGCCAATGTTTTCAAAAAATTTCATCAAAATTAAAAACAAATGTTTTGTTGCCTTCGGATTTGTGGGCGAGCGGCGAGTCGGAGTGGAGCTGGTAAAGTTTAACCTCGGTGTGCACGGTTGTTTTTAGAAACTCAATCCAATGCCGGGGACGTTGAAAGTGACGCTCTTATGAGTTGCAAACCCGCAAGATTTAAAGAACCTTTTCAAAACAATTTCAAACCAACAAGATTTAAAAACAGAAATTTTCATCAAAATGAAAAACAAATGTTTTGTTGCCTTCGGACTAGTGGGCGAGCGGCGAGTCGGAGTGGAGCCGGTAAAGTTTAACCTCGGTGTGCACGGTTGTTTTTAGAAACTCAATCCAATGCCGGGGACGTTGAAAGTGACGCTCTTATGAGTTGCAAACCCACTAGATTTAAAGAACCTTT
>NW_028276908.1:175000-180000 GCF_965620075.1 Prunus avium
GGCATGCCGTGGCCTTGCCTCGCCATGCGATGCATTCCGACAAAGTGACGCGAAGCGGAAGCCTATCATGGCGTAAAAATGTCGACAAAATTTTTCGACATTTGAATAATGGGGTTTGACAAGGTTTGAAAAATTCAATACAAATGGTAGGCTTGAATGTCGACAAAGTGACGCGAAGCGGAAGCCTACCACGGCGTAAAAATGTCGACAGAATTTTTCGGACCTTGTCCTGCCATGGGCTGCGCGCAGCATGCCGGCAGCCTGTGCGCAGCGTGCGCACAGCATGTCGGCAGCGTGCGCGCTGCTGAGACTGTCGACAGAAATTTTCGAAACTTGTCCTGCCATGCGCGCGCGCAGCGTGCGCACAGCATGCCGGCAGCGTGCGCGCACCATGCCGGCAGCGTGCGCGCACCATGCCGGCAGCGTGCGCGCACCATGCCGGCAGCGTGCGCGCAGCTTGCGCGCAGCGTGCTGATTCTGTCGACAGTGAGGCTAGCGAAACTTGTCCTGCCATGGCGTGCGCGCAGCCTGTGCGCGCAGCTTGCGCATCTGTCGACAGTGAGGCTAGCGAACTTGTCCTGCCATGGCATGCGCTTCGCACTTGAGCGTGTGCTTTCGTGACTCCGTTGGGACATCCATGCGCTTATGAGGTAGTCCAAGTGTGGAAGGGGCAAGGACTTAAGAGCTAGAATGGTTGGTGTTGGCCGGGTTGTGCGTGTGAGGGGTATTTTGGGTATTTCGGAAGGTTACGGGAGGAACCTGAAGAAACTCAGAACACGAAAGATGTTCGTAATGACGAGATACACGCTATGCAACTGACGGTTCGCCATTCGGAGTTCGTACGAAGAAGTTATGCCCAATTATGACTCCTCGTGCATAGGTGATGTTCCCTCCTGGCAGAAGGCTAAATGCATAAAATGCTATATAGGGGGTGACATGGTGTCATGCTCTCCACCACCCCTGGTGCTTACACCCTTGTGGCACTAAGCGAGCATCCTTATGACATTGGAGGTTGTCATAAGGGCGGGCATGAGATTGTTGAAGGATAATCTATGTCTCCGAGGGAAAGGACTTCCCGAGGACAGTACGAACACGCGGGGCCGTTCGTATTGCGCATCGTTGGAAAGAGTGAGGTCAACGTATGGCATTCGCTATGCCGTCGGCTAGCGAGGCATTTGACGAGACTCGATGGACTTGGCTTGGGTTCGGCCTTGTCCAAGATGGAAGGAAGATATTCGGATGCCGGTACGCATGGGTTGCGACCCCATGCAAAGCATAGATGGTTATGTGGGACATTCGGAATACATATGTCGCCAAGGCTTGGGCGACATGCGAGCGTGACAGCTTGCGTGGATAGCTTGAGGATGTGGGCTATCGTGGTTGCTAACGGATGACCGACAGAAGTGTGGGTAAACCGATGGTGTGTTGGATCGCTATGTCTCGACTCGGACATGAGCGAGCCACGAGTTTGGCATGCGACGTGGTCGATGCAGTTGACGTGTCTTATGCAACGCTTGATGTATGGGCGTCGAGGGTTCGTTGCCGGATGCGGGGTGATTGTGTTGTCACAAGGAAGTGTGACTCGTTGTCTAGCTATGGGGCTTGGCGCCTATGGGAGACGACACATGATGGTGAACCTCTCGCGGAGTTGTGAGAGTCATGAAGTGGGGAGAAGGCTGACTGGGATTCGAAGGGATCCTGGGCCGCACGGGAGCGTTTGTGCGAGCGAAATCTGTGATTTGCTTCCGCCGCGCCGCGTCGCACGCTCGTCCCGTGACAAGTGGTATCAGAGCCGATCGATTTAGATGGTGGCTTCTGCTCAAACGATTCGCACCTTGGGTACAAACAGTGAAGCTCTGATCCCGTGACAAGTGGTATCAGAGCCGATCGATTCTAAAGGTGGTTTCTGTGTGAGGGACTCGTACCTAGAAGAGATTGGTGATGGAGGAACTTTGATAGCAAGGTAGCATGTCATTGCCTGTGACGGGTAGTGGACTTGCGAAGTTGGAAGAAGACCCCAACGTCACTGTGGATGATTGTTGGAATCAGGTTGTGTGACGGTTGTTGGAAACCCGTCTTGGTGCTGGATCCTATGGAAGGGTGAAGGTATCCAAAAGTTTGTCTCGAAGTTGTGAGAAGACATCAAGCAGGATGACTCTAAGATGGGGGATGATGGTTGGTTTTGCTGCTCGGTTGCCTAGTTTTCTAATCCGTGCACCAAGCGCCCGGAAGTCGGGTAGGCAGGGGTTCTGGCTTGTGACGAAGTGATGTTGCTTGTTCAGTTCAGGATGTGGGGAGGATGGGAGCGCGAGTTTGGTGAGAGTGTCAAAGATTGGCTTATACTCGAACTATAGCATACCATTGAAGGTTGTGGTAAACCGAGTTGGTGACATGGGTTGGACGGATGGTGCAAGACCTTTGTTCAGGGAAGAGTTGTGGGAGCTGAAGACCGAAATGGTGCAGTCTTCGAAGGGAGTAAGTCGCTGACGGACTGGGCTCCATTGAGGGAGTGAGTCGCTGACGGGCTAGGCTTTAATGAAGGAGTCACTTAAGTGGTTGCTCTTGCAATTGTGGAGGACGTGTGGGTTACGCATAATGTTCGACACAAGGTTGCTAACTAATATTCGGAATGCTGGTGTGTTCCAAAGGTGGATCCCAGAGTTTTCTTGTGAGGATGGTGGCTAAGGACGTAGGATGTCCGCACTTAAGGGCATGCAAAGAGTTGGAGTAGCTTTGGGGAGGATGTCTTACTTGTTCCCTTGTGGATGCTGCGGAAGTAGGTTCTGCCAAGTCCAAGTGTGGGCGTTGGTTAGGTGGTTCTACTCGTAGTAGGGAGGATGTCTTACCATGGTGAATTGCGAATGCCTAAGTGTTATGGAGCTAAGCTTCGGAGGCACGTTGGCGTGAGGGTGCGTCGACGAGATAAGTGGGGGAGACCCACGAACGCCATTGAGGTATGGCAGCGCATATGCGCAAGGGAGTTGGTGACGATTGTTGGACAAGGAGGTGCGGGACCTTGTTCGGAGGAAAACTGGTAGGAGCTCAAGACCGAAATGGTGCAGTCTTCGAAAAGAGTATGTCGCTGACGGACTAGGCTCTATTGAGGGAGTAAGTCGCTGACGGACTAGGCTTTAATGAAGGAGTCACTTAAGTGGTTGTTCCTACAATTGTTGAGAACAGATGGGTGGGGCACAAGGTTCGACATATGGTTGCTAACTGAGATTTGGAAGAGAGTGTTCCAGAGAGGTGGATCCGGAAGTCTCACTAAAGGCATGGGTTCCGAGGACATGGGGTATGTCCGCACTCGATGGCAGAGGGCCTAAGTGTTGCGGGGCTTTGCTGTGGTGGCACCTCGAGGTGGGGGTGTGCCAACGAGACAAGTAGGGGGAGAACCTCGAATGCCAGGAAGTGGCAGTACAGGAGCACAAACAAATGGAGGTGCCGTGGAGGACACACGGTTGGCTTCCGAGTCACACCCAGGTGGGGTGCATCTCTTTGAATGTGGAAAATGTGGAGGTACTTGACCAGCGGGCTATGTGGTTGTTCAGTGGTCGAGTGCGACAAGAGACGGAGGTCTCGGCCCAAAGAGGGAAAGACGTAGGACTTTGAAAGAGAAGTTCAAAAGGGTGAACACAGTGGTGCATTGTGGTCCATGGAGCGAAGAGAAGAGGATATTCCTATATGGTGTTGTTATGCGGCAGTGCAGTGGGCACGTCGACGAGGGCGTCGACACTATCAGTGGGGGAGAATGTCACGGATCGCACTTGAGCGTGTGCTTTCGTGACTCCGTTGGGACATCCATGCGCTTATGAGGTAGTCCAAGTGTGGAAGGGGCAAGGACTTAAGAGCTAGAATGGTTGGTGTTGGCCGGGTTGTGCGTGTGAGGGGTATTTTGGGTATTTCGGAAGGTTACGGGAGGAACCTGAAGAAACTCAGAACACGAAAGATGTTCGTAATGACGAGATACACGCTATGCAACTGACGGTTCGCCATTCGGAGTTCGTACGAAGAAGTTATGCCCAATTATGACTCCTCGTGCATAGGTGATGTTCCCTCCTGGCAGAAGGCTAAATGCATAAAATGCTATATAGGGGGTGACATGGTGTCATGCTCTCCACCACCCCTGGTGCTTACACCCTTGTGGCACTAAGCGAGCATCCTTATGACATTGGAGGTTGTCATAAGGGCGGGCATGAGATTGTTGAAGGATAATCTATGTCTCCGAGGGAAAGGACTTCCCGAGGACAGTACGAACACGCGGGGCCGTTCGTATTGCGCATCGTTGGAAAGAGTGAGGTCAACGTATGGCATTCGCTATGCCGTCGGCTAGCGAGGCATTTGACGAGACTCGATGGACTTGGCTTGGGTTCGGCCTTGTCCAAGATGGAAGGAAGATATTCGGATGCCGGTACGCATGGGTTGCGACCCCATGCAAAGCATAGATGGTTATGTGGGACATTCGGAATACATATGTCGCCAAGGCTTGGGCGACATGCGAGCGTGACAGCTTGCGTGGATAGCTTGAGGATGTGGGCTATCGTGGTTGCTAACGGATGACCGACAGAAGTGTGGGTAAACCGATGGTGTGTTGGATCGCTATGTCTCGACTCGGACATGAGCGAGCCACGAGTTTGGCATGCGACGTGGTCGATGCAGTTGACGTGTCTTATGCAACGCTTGATGTATGGGCGTCGAGGGTTCGTTGCCGGATGCGGGGTGATTGTGTTGTCACAAGGAAGTGTGACTCGTTGTCTAGCTATGGGGCTTGGCGCCTATGGGAGACGACACATGATGGTGAACCTCTCGCGGAGTTGTGAGAGTCATGAAGTGGGGAGAAGGCTGACTGGGATTCGAAGGGATCCTGGGCCGCACGGGAGCGTCTGTGCGAGCGAAATCTGTGATTTGCTTCCGCCGCGCCGCGTCGCACGCTCGTCCCGTGACACATGGCATGCGCTGTGCGCAGCCTGTGCGCAGCGTGCACGCAGCTTGCGCATCTGTCG